>NC_069499.1:904023114-904323114 GCF_027579735.1 Bombina bombina | reverse complement strand
CCACACAATTGTAACCATTTCCAAATGACTTTACTGAAGGACCTTTATGCCAATAAAAAATAAAATACAAATACTTTATTTTACAAGAAATTCTTGCAGAAATATATTATCATGATCAAGACATTCTAAAAATTCACAAAAAGCATGACGTTTAGTGACACCTCTAATACTTTGTGTTTTTAATTAAGCAGCCTTAAGTGCCATTGAGAGTCCCTTTAAAAAAGATCCTCCTTTCAAGGCGCTAAAAACTCCTGGAGACTCATCCCCTCCTGAGGTGACACCATCTCCAGGAGAAGCAATATTTAGCTCTTCATCACTAGATGAAAGCTAAGGAAAATAATCGCTGTTCACTCCTAACAAAGAGTCAAAGGAGAAAAAACAATATTCAAGGACAATTCCTGTACATCCACAAGACCCGACTCAACAACAAGAGACCCAGGTACTACAGAGGCATCCGAAAAACTTAAAGGGACAGTCTAGTATAAATTAAACTTTCATTATTCAGATAGGACTTTTAATTTTAATCAACTTTCCAATTTACTTTTATCATCAAATTTGCTTTTTTCTCTTGGTATTCTTAGTTTAAACTAAACCTAGGTAGGCTCATATGCTAATTTCTAAGTCTTTGAGGGCTGCCTCTTATCACATGCTTTTTAAATCTCTTTTCAACACAAAGAGACAGAAAGTACACGTGGGCCATATAGATAACAGTGTGTTCAGGCACATGGGGTTATTTAAGATCTAGCACAAAACAATGCTAACTGCAAGACAATAGATAATAAACAGTCACAGTCATGTGATAAGCAGGCTGGAAGAAGGTTGCTAGATACAAGGTAATCACAGTGGTAAAAAGTATATTAATATAACTGTGTTGGTTATGCAAAACTGGAGAATGGGTAATAAAGGGATTATCTATCTTTTAAAACAATAAGAATTCTATGGTAGTAGACTGTCCCTTTAAGATTTTATTAACAGTTCCCCATTAGACACATTTCCCAGGTAAGGCAATATTCTCACAATGCTCCAACTTACGAACAAGAGTCCCAGAGACTTATGCACCCTGTAGAGGTTCTTCAAGACATAATGACTCACCAAACAGAGTTTCAGGAACCTGAGCAGAAGTCACAGAATCTTAATGTTGATCCTTAGACTTCACACAGACTATCTCTGACAAATCCTCCATTTCCTCTCTTCCACTATCCTCAACTTCAATACCAGAGAAATTGTTTCTGGTCTCCACATCTAGGATACTCCTCTTCCGGCTTACCTCTCTCTTCTTTCCACTACTTACCACACCATCCTCTTTTCTGTGACTTTTTCATTTCTTATTTGGCATTTCAAAGGGAAAATCTAACAATGTTTCAGGGTTTCTTCACCTGGTCTTGAATTGACTTCAGCAGACTCTTAACAAGATGGCAAAGACTTAGCCTACTCAGCAGCTTTCTTAGAAACATAGTCCTCTTTATGTATTCAGGCTCCCACATCAGAAGTGGCACTCTTTTGATGCACAAAACCCATTTGTTTCAGTTCTTCATCTCTCTGGGCATCAGAATAATGAGATATAAATAATGCACCTCACTTTTATTGGCACCAGAACCAGCATCCCTCTGAGAGAATCATGATGCCTCTTAGGACATTTAAAATAAACTTGACCAGGATCCCCACACAGATCACAATGCCTGTTAACACAATCCTTAGCCCCATGCCTGGAACGTTCACAGAACCTACAGAAGAGGCTCTCATCACTTTGGTTTGTATTATGCCCATACCTGAAACAGTTCCTGCAGAAATCTGGCATGCTGTTGAAAAATAGGTAGCCTCTTCGAACACACCAAATAATTATAAGAGCTGGTCTCCTGATCCCACCGTAACTGTCAGGACCCATATGGTGCAAGACTGTGAACTTGTGTTCCCCACAACAGATCCAAAAAGCATGTGCTTCCCGATGTAGGAAACAAGACTACAGAATTGGCTCAGGTAAACTTTGATATCCTCTACAGGGATGGGTGGGCTATGCATATGCAGTTATTAAACAATTGGAAATTCCAAAAAGAGGAGTCACACAGATCCCTTGCAATTCCTCCCTGTCTTTCCAGGCTTTGTACTGCTCATAATACCTCCCTGCAGAATGCTCCAACAAGAAGGTGACATCATATGTGCCTCTATGGGGAAAGTTTTAGATACACAAAATCTCCTATCGCCAAACTCCCATTACCTCATCCAAGAGAACAGTCACCACAAACTTCAGAACTTTCGACAGCCGTTAGTTTTTTGTCACTTCAAAATTAATGTTAACAGCAATGTCCATCGCCACAGCACCAAACTGGAAACCAGCATTCTCCATCCTGGCAGCAGTTCCACTATCCCCCAATAGCAGCAGGTGCCTTAAGACCTCACAAGGACGCCAATGCCACAATGCTGAGTGAACACATCTCTTTAGCACCTTCTGACAAAGAAACAAGCTTACACTTGATCCTAGCCAAAAGGCAAAGAAATGATCTAAACCCACTTCTTGGCAGCTATTTTGAGTTTATTAACTCTCACCAGCAAAAGATAGGTTTAAATTGCTGCTCATTTCCATAGAAAAAGCAATACTCAGTTGAGTTATAGTGGAGATAAAAGCATGAGATTACAATCCTACATTAAATAAAATTAACAGATACATAATTACTGTATAGAAAATTAGCGAATCTAGTCAAGTATCCTCCAGGACTGGGCTGGAAAATTAGACCAGCCCTGGAAATTGTTGTAGACTGGCCCAACCCCCCCCCCCCCCCCCCCACACACACACACACACACACATGATCCAGACATCCATACCTCCCTTGGTCTAGTTGATAATAGAAGTAAAATAAAAAGTTGTTTTAAATTGTATTCTCTATCTGAATCTCAATTTTTTTTGGGGGGCTACATGTTCAATTAATCTACTAATTATGTGTTATTTATATTCTACTGTTAAAGAAGAGACATATTGACTTTTAAAATGCCACAGCATTTACAATGGATCACCATAGTGATAGCAAGAATTAAGTAATTGCACAGGAAGTAGAGAAATAGTGGACTAAAGACCCTTTATTTAGGGTAAACATTCACACTTTAAATGTTTGGATCTTTTAATATCAATGACCCTTACAATCATTCAATCTAAGCACAATCTATTAACCTAATGAATCCCCTGGTATACCCCAGTTAACATTAATGTTGTTAACCTTCTTCCCTTTACTTAAATACATTAATTCCTCACAACCATTACCTACAAAAACAGACGGACACACACTTGTGGTAAGTTAGTTGGCTGCAGTTTTTCTTAAAATGATTACATTACAAGCAATATAACTTACAAACGTTTTGTTTTCATAAAATATGTAAACCATTTCAAACATATGTGAACATGTAAACAGGTAACACATTATAAACTAATCCATCTCCTTTAATTAGTAAACACAACCAGTCAACTCAGCAACCTAGGAACCCCATGTACCTCCCCTGTTTTCTCCCTTACCCTTGTGGTGAGTCTCCTATGTTTACCTAGGCTGTGAAGGCCATACCAGGGGCGTGCGGCAAGCATTTTTTGTTTACCAGATATTTAACTGCGACAAATAAAACAAACCTAAGAGTGGGAGGGAGCCTTGACAGGAAAGAAAAACCAGTGAACCTCCAAACCAAACACTATTTATTCAAAATGTTTTCATTTAGAACAAAGATAGTAATATATCTACAGTCAGCATACCTTTCCTCACACACTTTGTGCCACATAAAAGAGATAAGTTTTAAATCTCTTTTCAACACACAAAGACAGAAAGTACATGTGGGCCATATAGATAACACTGTGTTCAGGCACAGGGGGTTATTTAAGATTTAACACAAAACAAGGCTAAATTTAAGACAATAGATAATAAACAGTCACAGTCATGTAATTAGGGGGCTGGAAGAAGGTTCCTAGATACAAGGTAATCACAGAGGTAAAAAGTATATTAATAAAACTGTTGGTTGTGCAAAATGGGTAATAAAGGGATTATCTATCTTTTAAAACAATAACAATTCTATGGTAGACTGTCCTTTTAAGAAAAAAATACACAATACCTAAGCAAGAAACAGATTTATAAAGTAAAGTTAATCAGTCTACTTTTTACAGTTTCTTCCTGCTGGAGACATAAGAATTAGAGACACGTGGTTTTTTATTCAAGGACGAAACTTGTAATCTAGGTGCTAGGTGCTAGACTTTGTTGACCATTAAAGGAACATGGTCTTAGATGGATTTTGATACTAAAGTTTGAACAAACCTGGTTTATTCATTTGAATTTCCATGCACATAAATTAATTAATGAACACAATGTAAACAACATATATTTGGCATTTGTTTTAATGATAATCAGTTTTCTAGGCTGTTTAAAACTTTTGAATGTGTTCATAAGTGTTTTATTTGTTTGTTACAGGAACTGTAAAAATAATGTTTGCCTATTGCTTTTTATTATAGTAATAATTCAGTTACTAATTACTCAAAAACAATATGCCTAAGCTACAAAATGTGTTTTTACTTCAAATTATTTACTGTATATTATTCCAAACTAATATTACTGATATGTTTCCGTTCTGCATTTTTTTTCAACAAAAATTATATTTATTTAATATTCTGTGAAGTTAATAAAAACTAAAATTAAGACCTTAAATTATTTACAAAGAAATCTGTTTGCAAGTGTGTTTTGTGTAGTTCTAAAGGACATTTTCTCAGCATGACAAATATTGATTAGAGAAATAGAATTTCAAAATATTTATAACCAGCCTTTCCTGAATGACAGTGACCTTTTAAATCTGATTATCTGGCAAGCTATGCTGATCTGGTTACTTCGTGCAAGTATAAAATGTCAAAAGTTTCAAGCGTATGTGTTATGAAAAATTAACTCATCATAAGTGTATAAATAGGAAGTTGATAAGGGTATTTGCAGCCATATGAAGATCGAATACTGCCTGCTTTTGTATGAATGCAATTTTCTGAAACCATAAACAATGTTTGAACTTATCAAAACAGGCCATTCTCTTTTGACCATTTGCAAGTGTAATTCAGTTTATCCTTTTGGAGTCACAACATTTAACTATGTAGCATTTAACCACTCTTTTAAAAAATAAATGTGTGTGTATGTGAGTGTGTGTCTGTTTGTGTGTTTACAGTATGTTGTGTGTGTGTATGACTATGTTGTATGTGTGTGTGTGTGTAAATTATAGTAAATTATTAAAAGAAAAATACACACACACACATATATATATATATATATAATTTTTTTTTTTTTTTTAAATTACATTATAATAAAAAAATAAGCCTCATATTACAAAACTCTGCATATACAATACATGTTTTGTAGTATTTAACAGTCTCAGTTTGTTAGTACAATGTAAAAGGTTTAGCAAATCAATAGCATTTAGGGGATACACCTCTATAAAGGCTTGATATAGGGTGACCATATTGCCGCTTTAAAAAGGGACACATATGAAAAATACATACAGTATGTCAGGGCTGTTTTTAGGGCTGTTTAAAGAAATGTTTTGTATAAGAATCCTGACATATGTATTTTTCATATGTGTTCCTTCTTAAAGCGGAAATATGGTCAGCCGAGCCTGATAGGTTTTTTGTACACTTGTGCAGCCAAGAATTTTTTGTTTCAGCCTGAAATTTTCATAAAGAATATTTTTTATATTTTTGGCTGCACCATTCAGTATTCATTTTGCTTAAACTGAAACAAATACTGAATATTAGTTAAATATTAACATTTGTTTTTGTTAAAAGGATTGTATCTGTTCAAAGCTACAGGTAAAAAGTTCTCACGCTGGAGAGTGCACTAACCCAATCCTCTTCTAGTCAGAGCTGCGGCCGTGATAGAAACGGGCTTATTAACGCACTCTGCTCCCAAAAGGTAAGTATTAAGCCTTAAAAAAAATTAAAGGAAACTAATAAATACTGACAAATTTTGACAGTATTTATAAATTTTCTTAAATTTTTGTTGATGCATTAATTTGGATATTCATTTAATTTAAACAAAAATTAATGTGCATTTCTAGATTTTTGTTCCTGGTCTCTTTTGCTATGGCCAATTAAGGACAGATGCAAATAGCTCTGATACATTTTGTGTTTAGCATTAAAGGGACAGTCTAGGCCAAAATAAACTTTCATTATTCAGATAGAGCATGTGATTTTAAACAATTTTCCAATTTACTTTTATCACCAATTTTGCTTTGTTCTTTTGGTATTCTTAGTTGAAAGCTTAACCTAGGAGGTTCATATGCTAATTTCTTAGACCTTGAAGCCCGCCTCTTTCAGATTGCATTTTAACAGTTTTTCACCACTAGAGGGTGTTAGTTCACATATTTCATATAGATAACACTGTGCTCGTGCACGTGAAGTAATCTGGGAGCAGGCACTGATTGGCTAGACTGCAAGTCTGTCAAAAGAACTGAAAAAAGGGGCAGTTTGCAGAGGCTTAGATACAAGATAATCACAGAGGTTACAAGTATATTATTATAGCCATGTTGGTTATGCAAAACTGGGAAATGGGTAATAAAGGGATTATCTATCTTTTAAAACAATAAAAATTCTGGTGTAGACTGTCCCTTTAATTGCTATCACTATCAACTCAGCAATCTATGTGCTTAACCCCCCCCCACAAAGAGGTTAAACACATAGGTAAAGTACCACTCTGGAGCTGGGTCATGTGACTAGTGCTGCTGTTTGAGTCAGTAGTAGTGTCTGCTATGGACCAGCAGTTCTCTGAGGCTCCTGAGTGGTACTTTACCTATTTGCTTAACTTCAAACTGCACATGGGGAGAGGGGCTCAGGAGACTGTTCCTGCCCTATATACAGGGGAAAGAAGCTGCATTTAAAAAAAAAATGCAGCTTTTCTTCTTTAATTTCATTTTTTACTCAAGAGCTGATTTGTTTATAGTAAAGGGAGGAGGGAGGTGCACAGTGTGCCACTCCACCCCCAGACACGGGCCCTCCATTAGGCAGACCAAGCTGTTACGTACAGAAGCAGTGCTATGTTTTAATTAATGTTTCTATGGCCACCAAAATCAATTCATGTGAAGAAAAGTATATATCAGTGTTTTATAGTGACAGCTGCATTTCTCTAGTTACCACCCACTTTTTTATTTCCAAGCACCCCCCCCCCCCCACACACACACACACTACTACTACAAACAAATGCAGGTTCTAGGATCCTCCTATCTAGGAGTGATCTGGACAGTTCAGGTTTCCATTTGTGTGTCTGGGTTTGAAGCTGAGTCAGGCCCAGGCATGTAAATGTCTGGGTTTAGGGTAAACAACCATATTCAAAAAGGTGACATTGTGCATTTACAAAATACTGCACATGCCTACAGTTATTTCTCTCTTGCGTGTGTGTGGGAGCGTGTCTGAGTGTGCATATGTGTGTGTAAATGTCTTTGTGTGTGAGATTGTTTGTGTATTTGTGTTAGTCAGTGTATTTCTGTGTGTGTGAGTCTGTGTTTGAAAGAGTGAGCGTAATTGTGTGTGGAAGTCTGTGTGCTAGTGTGTGAGAGGGTGTGTGTGTGAGAGAGTTTATGTATGAGATAAGGAGTATGTAAGAGTGTGAATATCTATGTGCTATAGTTTGTGTTTATGTGCTATTATACATAGCGTCTACTCTAATAAAAAAAAATTGCTCTGCTGTGCATGGTGCAAGAGTGTTAGGATTTGGCCTGAACTAAAGGGGACAACCCTAGATCCATCTTGTGGTCAGACACCACTACTGAGTTCCTATTTGAGCATGTTTAGCTTCCATTCATTGGTGGAACCTCCTCTTTCCCTGCATCTACCCATTCACTGGCTGTACATAGTTTTTCCCTGCCTTTGCCCAATTCACACCTCTCCTTTCCCTCCTATTCACTCCATACCAGAAATAAAAACAATGTAAATGTCATACTTTCTCCATCTGATCTTCCAAAAAATTGCAGTACCCTGATTACATAAGTCTGCACACCATCCAACTAATACTTTGTGGAAGCACTATTTGCATTTATTGTAACCACAGTGATCACCTGAATATACAGACAAAATTCAGGGACTTATCTACTAGAAAAAAAACTTTATTAGGGGTCTGTAAACAGAAAAAAATGACAAGAAGGGATAGGGCAGCTACACTACAGAAAAAGGAGTGTGGGGGTCCCTAACTTGCAATCGCGGGAGGGGGGAGGTGGTGGGACCACTGCGCTACAGAAAAAAAAAAATAATACAATTTAAAAACTACATAATAAAAATGGGGCACTTGTCAGAGGGGGAAGGGTTAGAGAGCTGTTTGAGAGGGGTCGGGGAGGTTGGAGGGTAAGGGGGTATCCTACCCTGCATAAAAGATAAAACAAAATAAAAAATAAAAAACTATTTTGTTTAAAGAAAAACAAAGCCTTACATTTTTAAATTGGCAGACTGTCTGTCTGTAGCTAAGATGTGAGTCAGGGAGGGAAAAGAGCTGTTTGGGAGGGATCAGGTATGGATTAGGGGGTTGGAAGTGACAGGTGGGAGGGTAATCTCTAAACTAAAACTAAAATTAACCTTACAAGCTACCTGATTAACCCCATCCACTGCCACGAAGGAATAATAGAAGTGTGGTGTGCACCAGCAGTTAGCGGCCTTCTAATTACCAAAAAGCAATGGCAAAGCCATATATGTCTACTATTTCTGAATAAAGGGGATCCCAGAGAAGCTTTTACAACCATATGTGCCATGATTGTAAAGGCAGCATGTAAATAATTTCAGTGAGAAACCCAAAGTTTGTGAAAAAGTTAACAATTTTTTTTTATATGATTGCATTTGGCAGTGAAATGGTGGCATGAAATATAACAAAATGGGCATTGATCAATACCTTGGGTTGTCTATTTAAAACTATATATATAAGGTATAAATAAATAAGGTAAATAAAAATAAAAAACAAGGCTCTATTTCTGTTTAAATAGCAAAAATGCTAAAAAGTCACCAGGTATTTTGGGCAAGTTTTTCACTGAAAGTCCTGGTAGTGAATGGGTTAAATGATTTCTACATTAATTTTAGACATAGCATTGTCTAAAATTCCATACATAACCATATGGATAATGTATCCATAACAGTAACTGGTGGTAAATAGTGACAAAGATTAAAATCTATCTAAATACACTATATGGCAAAAAAATATGGAAACCCTACTAATTATTAAGTTCATGTGTTTCAGCCACACAGGTGAATTAAATCCAGCAAGTAGCCATGAAATCTTCAGAGATACACATTTGCAGTACAATGGGTTGTATTGAATGAAGAGCTTAGTGACTTTAAATGTGGCACTGTCATAGGATACCAAAGTCAGTTTGTGAAATGTCTGCCCTACTAGATTTGCCAAAACAATGGAAAAAAGATCAGGAATCTTTTACTACAACACATGCTTTTTAAGAATTACACATACTTTAAAGGTACGTACATTATTTCTTATATACATTTCTATTATGTTAAATGACACAGCCTTAAAGGGCCATAATACCCACATTTTTTTTCATGATTTAGAAAGAGAATGCATTTTTAAACATCTTTCTAATTTACTTCTATTATCCAATTTGTTTTATTCTCTTGATATTCATTGCTGAAAAGCATATCTAAATATGATCAGTAGCTGTTGATTGGTTGCTGCACATAGAAGCCTCATGTGATTGGCTTACCCATGTGCATTGCTTTTTCTTCAAATAAGGATATCTAAAAAATGAAGCAAAATAAATAATAGAAGTAAATTGTAATGTTGTTTAAATTTGTATGTTCTATCTGAATCATGAAAGAAAAATTTTGGGTTTAGTGGCCCTTTAATGTATTTAGAATAGTAGCAAATAATGAGACAACCTAATGAGACATTAGTAAATTGAATTTGCATGTCTAATTATGTTATAAAAATGTCAATCTTAGTATGTATAATATGTGTTAAATAATTAAAAATATATGGTGACTGCAAAGTTAACATTAATCATTATAAAAAAAAGGGCAATCTCTGTCATGTATTTAAATTTATTTAACAAATAAACATCACTTTTAATAACACATAAAAAAACTTGCTTTGTGTCTAAACATATGCTCATTACATTTTACACAGATTTTCAGTTCAAAGTAAACATTTTTTAATTACCTTTCATTTTCATCAAGAAATATGATCTCGTATTAAGGTTTTAACATAGGTGTCATGCTACAAATCATTTTGTTCCCTTAATTCATAAATAAGATAGTAAACAATACATTTCCCTTTTTGCAGAGATACTGTATGTAGTGCTTTAATCTGTATATTGCATACATTTTATTATAAATGTACTGTAAGTGAGCAATGTTCTATCAATATTATTCTTTATTACTATTTACAATAAAAGTTTAAAAACAAAACATTCCATGAATTTAAAAGACCAATGCATCCAGTAGAAGACAATGCAATAATATTTTTAATTTGAATTTTAACTGAGAAGTAGATTTTTTTTTTCTGACAAATTTCAAAGGTACTTCCATTTTCCCTGCCCCATCAGCCAATCACAAAATGCATATATGTATACAGTGTGAACTATTGCACATTCTAACTTGGAGCTGGTGCATCAGATACTATGCATATACAAAGATGAAGCACATTTTGATAAAGTAAACCCATTTTTTTTATATCTCTTTATATGTGTTCCACTATTGACCCCCATTTGTTATCACCTTCTATGTCAGATTACTAGTGACATGCTAAATATAGCACGCAAGAGATGTGTGGTATTTTGGGCTCTTTGTGTGTGACCTAAATAGCGTGCATGTTATCAGTTGAAAGTAAATGCATTCGCTCGAGTGCAATCGGATTTAACTTTTGTCAGGTAAGCGCAACTTAAGAGCTCTGGTTAAAGGTACAGTCTTCTCCAGAATTTTTATTTATAGCGGTGCTTGGCAGATGCCCTCTGCAGGACGTTGGCACTGGAGCAGGAAACTGGTTCTTGGCAGATGCTAAGATGCTGAAGCAGGATAATGATAATTGGCAGATGCCCCCTGAAGGGCAAGGTGCTGGAGCTAATAACAAGAGAATATTCTGAAAACAAACCGAGGGTCAGTTACCAGAAAGCAGTCAGATCAGTCATCAAACAGAGGGAGTATCTGGAAGAGTAGTAAGTAGTCCAATCCTTCATCTAAACACAGGGGAGTTCCAGAAGAGAGGTTAGGAGACCAGCCATGTACAGGAGCCAGAAGAAACACCAGAATATCTTGAATACAGGCACAGATCAGAGGCACAAACACAGAATAAACCACAATGTCAGGGCAGGGAGAAGTCTGTGAGGCTGGCTTTTATTGCATAACTTCATCAAAAACAATACTGCTTTTTACCACAGCAGCATTTATTAACCCCTGCATCACCTCACCAGTGACATCTCCTGTATTTTGCCATCTACATTTACCCTCTACACACACCTCACTCCTTCAGCACATAACTCTGCAGTTCCTCACTCAGCTCCTTCCTATTATGCCGGGCATCAAATGCCAACCCTTCCTCAGCATCTAAAACAGTGAACTTCAGTTACTCAGTTAACAGTACAGGTCCATTCTGCTGCTCTGCTCACACTGATTGTAGAGCTTCCTATTCACTCCTCTGTGTACCATTGCTTCCTGGGAATCAAGTAGGTCACTTAGGTACACTTGCACAACTCAGTCACCCACAGTATTGCCTTAAGTAACCCAATAACTGCCAAACAGCTCAAATTATTCATCTCATTTTCCATTTTTATACTTTTAAGTGGTGATATTCTCTAACTGAACCTGTATGATTTATGTACTCTAGCGCTGCGGAATCTGTTGGCGCTCTACAAATAACCGATAATAATAATAAAAATACTTTATAATAAATCTCATATATTACACTCAAATGACTATGCTTTTTTCAGCCTTATAGCCACAGAAAGCATGATGTCCCCTTTCTTTGGAACCTCTCTGAGATTAATTTTTCCACATAAGGCCCAATGTCCCTATGCCCCACTGACATCCACAAACCACATGAGACAGGTAACTAGATTCCTGACTCTAGATTTCCTCTGTTGTGTCATTTGCACAACTGTGACCTCAGATGAGTCCCTACAGTCTTGCAGACCCACTGTCACATACCCACATTATGCATCAGCAGATACATTGGCCCTGCATTTGTATTTGAAAAAGGCTATTTTTATTATCTAAACTACAACCCCAATTCTGGAAAAAATGGGGACGGTATGGAAAATCCAAAAACAAAAAAACCCAAAAAGAGTCATTTGAAAATTCAGTTAACCCTGTACTATATTGAAAACACGTTATTAACACATTATTTGATCATTTACTTTGTGATTTAAAGTATTTTTGAAAATATACACTTATTTCAAATCTGATGACTGCAACATGTTCCAAAAAAGTGGGGACGGGGCAATATAGGACTAATAGCGATGTGACAAGTTAAAATAAGAAGGTGATGTGAAACAGGTAAAACAATTGTGCCCGGATTACAAGCACATGGTTGCGTAAGCAGAGAGTGTGGGTGCTAGCATGGCCTTCCGGCAGTCCTGACATGTCTCCGATTGAGAATGCGTGGTGCATTATGAAGCACTAAATAAGGAAACTAAGGTCCTGTACAGTTGCGCAGATTAAGACATGCATAATGGATGAATGGGAGAATAGTCCGCTTGCTAAACTTAACCAACTGGTGTCTTCAGTGCCCAAAGCTTAATACGTGTTATTAAAAGAAAAGGTGATGTTACACAGTGGTAAATAGTCATCTGTCCCAACTTTTTTGGAGTGGGTTGCGTCATCAGATTTGAAATGAGTCTAAATTTTTAAAAAAATTATTAAATTCAAAAAGTAAAACATCAAATAATATGTTAATAATGTGTTTCAAATATAGTACAGGGGGAATTTTCAAATTACTATTTTTGCTTGTTTATTTGCATTTTCCATACTGTCCCAACTTTTTCGAAATTGGGGTTGTATCACCTAGGACGTGCCCATCAAGGGACTGAGCCTGCAAGTAAAGAAGACCTGCTAATGTTATTTATGTCAGGTATTGATATGCTAACGATGGCTGGAGGGTTTAATGAGCACAACCTGCTATTTCACATAAAACTCTTAGGGCTTGATGATTAAAAGCTCTCCGGGCTGGCGAGATTATTAAATAATGCTCACCAGTTCTTCTATTTCCTTGGTGGAATGATCTAAAGCCACTTTTTACCCTGAAAACAGGGTGTCTCGCTAAGGGGCGAATACTGCATTTCCATATGAAAAATGCAGAATAAAATTTGTATTTTTTTTTTTTTTATCTTTTATTTATAATCCAAGACATTGTCCAAGAGCAATATAAACAACATAACATAATCAGAAAATTATAATAAGTTCATCCACATAATACTATATTCATTTATACATATAGATGTATTTATACTGATCAACATATTAATATAACATAGTCAATTTATTCTCGACAATGCTTGGGGTTTTTAAACATCATTCAAAACAAATATTTGACCCAATCACACAAAAATAAGCAGGGAAAAATTGTAATGCTAAGGTGCATCAAAAATCGTATTTTAACAAAAAATTTAAAAATTGTGTGTAATTTACACATGAATAAATCTAATTAAATGTGCAAAAATCACACAGAAATTTGTACTTATAAATACAAAATGCAAAGCGTAATTGTTGTTTTTTTCGCAAAATGGGCTAAACATGGGCGTACTGTATATGAAAATGTCTCTCTAATCCCAGCGTAATTCTATAAAGATTTTCGCACTGCAGATCTCAGTTTTTTTCTTACCAACTAAAAGGGGGTGAGCTTTTCTCAAAACACTCAATATACTTATAATCCTAATAGAAAAACACATATATATGAAAATATAGACAAATGTAAGACGCTCTATGCATTAATTAGCATAATGTGAGTTATATTGGCTGCAGGATTTTCTCCCCCTGCTCCCTGATAACTTTGCTCTAAGGAGCGAAGTGTTCCTATCCAGCGAGCTCCATTACTTTCAATAGGAGCCACCTCGCCACTCGCAGGGCCTGCCCCTTTTTTACGATCATTCCACCGGGACAGTCCTGCGAGAGTCGGCGAAAAAAAGTAGCTTTGAGCAGGTGATCTTTACATCATCAAGCCCTTAATCTCCCTCATCTCTAGGAGATACATCGGTGCTATGGTCTTCTCTTTACATTGTTTTTTTTTTTTTTTACATAAAATGTTTGTTATTCATATTTACAATAGAGGTGGGGACACGACAGACAAAAACATTTATTTCAAATACCAAAAAAGTGAAATTAGCCATTTGCAAACAATTAAATACACTCCATAAAGTAAAATAAATTATTGGAGACACATTAAAGGGGAGAACAATTTAGTACAATGTCCCTTTAAGTAAGTGAGCAATTTTCTTTCTATGTTATTCAATATTATTATGTATATAATCTCATTTTAAAAAAGCCATTGTATGCATTTAATAATATTGTTGTTTTTTTTTAATTTAATTTTTCTTTTAAGGTTTAGCTTACCTTCATTCTAAAGATGTCAAAAATAGTCTTAAATCATAAATGCAGGTTTATTGTTTGATCTTTTTTATTATTGTAACCTGCTTCATAATCTTTTCAGGATGATAAATGGTAAAGAGCATAACAAGATTCATTCATAATTGACTAGGATATTGAGTGTAATAAACCTTATGAGAATTCAAATGTATGCAAAATGAAATATTTCTGTGATATTTAAATGGCAGCTTTTAATATCTCATTCACTCAGCTATTGAAAAAAAAAATATCAGCTGAAAATCATTAAATATCCTAGATAGTTTTAGATGAAAACCCAATAGAAATAGTAACAGAATTTATACTCTTCTTACTAGGAATTTGTGTTCCATATATATCTGCCACTTTTATTATGAACTGTTTTCCAACTTGTGCTGAACTTTTTTTTATTTTAATGTGTGTGCCTTATTGTCAATTTCAGTGAATAATAACTAAATTATGTAAACAAGAGATATATCATTGTTCATAAAACCTTGTATTTTAGAAATAATCATTTAGGTTGTACTTATTCTATGAATCTTCTAAACAGCAATTTTCAAAATGAGAAACAAATCATATTAAACTTGCTGAACAAGACTGAGGGCTAGATTAGGAGTGGTGCGCTAACTTTAACGCAAGGGCGATATCGTTGTTTTTTTAGGCTTCTTAGAGCGTCTTCAGCCTCTCTAGTCTCACCAGTTCTTATGTTATTAAATATATTTAATAACATAAGGACTAGTGTGGCTAGAGAGGCTGAATATGCTTTAGGGAGCCTAAAAAAAAAAACCCTGATATCGCACTTGCGCTACAGTTAGTGCACCACTCGTAATTTAGCCCTGTGAGTTTTTACTTTTAGAAATTTCACAGCCATAAGCTATGATTTAACATTTAGCATCATATTTAGCATTTTTAAAGAACACTAAAATCTATAATTATATGTTCTAACCAATTAATTTATCTATCTATCTATCTATCTATCTATCTATCTATATATATATATCTACATGTATTTGTATATCTATCTATCATCTATCTATATACAATATATATTTTGTAGCATGTATGTATTCAAAGTTCTTAAAAAACCTGTTTAATATAAAAATATATGCACAGTATTTGTTCTGTGAGGTACCTACAGAAATCATATCTTGTTTTTTATAAAGCAGACTATATATGCACAGTATTTGTTCTGTGAGGTACCTACAGAAATCATATCTTGTTTTTTATAAAGCAGACTATATATGCACAGTATTTGTTCTGTGAGGTACCTACAGAAATCATATCTTGTTTTTTATAAAGCAGACTATATATGCACAGTATTTGTTCTGTGAGGTACCTACAGAAATCATATCTTGTTTTTTATAAAGCAGACTATATATGCACAGTATTTGTTCTGTGAGGTACCTACAGAAATCATATCTTGTTTTTTATAAAGCAGACTATATATGCACAGTATTTGTTCTGTGAGGTACCTACAGAAATCATATCTTGTTTTTTATAAAACAGACTATCTTATACCTTAGAAATATCTTAATATGGAAAAACGTCACAATATGAAATGCAGACATTTTCATTGTCGTTTCCAATGGTACATATAGTAAATAGCCGAACAGGAGTTAATGTTTTCTACTCATTTTAAACACGTTTTATGGTCCCACATTTAGCATCAGTTCAACTTGGCAAAACATCAACATGTACTTGGCAAAACATCACCATTTAGTTTTTATACCTATAGTTTGATTAAAAATAATAATTGAAAAACAGAAGATGATTTTTTTTGTCACTTGGCACCATCTAACAATTTACGCTTATGTCAAAGCATAAAAAATATTAGATACATTTTAAAAATACACACATTTCAGATTTCTCAGAGGGGTATTTTAACACATCTGTGCAATCTTCTGCCTGTCTAAACTCATTCAGCATAGCAATATATGTATATATGTATATATATATATATATATATATATATATAATAAAATACCTGCCAAACATAAAATAGTTGTAGAAAATATATACAAAATAAAATCTACATTTATACTTCCTCAGTTCTCCCATTAATTTTTTATTAGCTTAGAGAAACATATCTATGAGCTCTGACATCAACAACATAACACAATGAGGATAGCATTTGCTGCCAGTCAATCACTTGACATTAATTAATAAGGACATGATACCCTGTATTTGAATTGCAGGACCACACTCTTTCAAATGAAGAGTATTGTAGTAGTATTTTTATATGGCAGGAGATTAATAATGGACCCATTAAGACTGTCAGGACCCCCAAAATAGAAGTAATGATGTGAGCTATTTTAGCCTTACTGTGATCTGGCAACTGGAATTACATAGGGCCACTCTTTAAAAAAAAAAAAAAAAAAAAAAAAAAAAATGATGTTTGCTTATAAATAAGGGGACTTAAGTCTCTCTATGTTCTCTATGGATTGTGGTTAGCAACATAGTAGATACCCCATCCTCTGATATTGTCTCTTGCAAATTATCACTGTTACCATAGTGATCAGCTGAGAGTTACCTTGGCATGTGATGTCTCACTTAAAAGTAGGACCCAGAGCCCAGTAAAAATCACCTAGTAGACAGGTAATTGCAATTTCCATCGCTATTGACCACAACCTATTGGGACATGATGAGCATACTTATTTTATTTTGAAATAATTTTTATTGTAATTTGTAAATACAACAAACATAATAATACAATGAATTTGCAGAAACAAGTATGTCTTAACATGAGCAACCTTATTTTAAAGTGGAACAGTGTATGTTTGCTGTATACTGTCTTTAGGGCTTAGGGATTATTTTGGAGTCACTATCCCCACACAGTAAGTACATTTGATAGGTGATAGCTCCACTCTCTCCAAACTGGGTCTGATACTCCTCTGTGTTTTATGGGGGAAATAGGGGATGACTAAGGATGTGTAACTGGCAGGTGATTACCTTTGTCACAGTGATTACTTGGTAATTAAAGGGTGGTGTGACCACCCTTTAAAATAGTGGGGTCTCCTCTTCACATGAGGGGTTCACCTGTATTTTAGTATTTTTCGATGGTGATCAGCTGTATTTTAGGGAGATGACTAACCAGTTGGGATTCTGCCCTTTCAAATTAGAAGTCACTTGTCCCTCTAGTGCAAATTAAGGTAGTATAGGTTCTGTTAGAACCACTATCCTCTCTGCCAGTGATGGGTAATTATACTGCATTCTCCTTTCCTAGCTTCAGTGCAGTGGGTTTCCTGGGATTTGCCTTGGAAGTGGGCATCCTAGGATATTGAGACATCAAATGAACTGAGTAACAATTGCAAAGGACAACAATGTAAAGTCCTTTACACTAAAGGGTTTAAATAGATACATTTTTTTAATGTCCTTTTATAAATACCAACATAATAATAGGACCCATTTATTATTCTTTGTGCGGACAAGGTTCTCATAGAAAAAACTTTGGGGACTCCGGAGCAACATTGACTTTAAAACTGAACTAGCAATTGGTCCTGTAACCCACCCCATGTAACCAATTGAGAGCAGGATCTGTCAGTCATCCAGGACAGACAAGTCTGGGTTTTCTGACATTCAAAACCTCTGATGCTGTACGGCCACTGCTTTTTAACTTTCGGTTGCAGCATTGTAAGAGTGAGACAGCCCCAAAGCTGCTTCATTAATGGGGACCATAATGTTAGATGTGATTTGCCACGTACTGACTGAAAGCACATGCTATCTTCCTGCACAAATCTTTTTGAGATTCCCTTGTTTTTCAGAAAGATTTCAGCCAGGAGTCTGCACATATACAAAAAAAGTTTTCTACAGTTAATAACTTTATCTTGTTTTTTAAAACCATGGTATAACATTTGTGCCTTTTGTGTCTGTTTAGTAAAAAAAAAAAAAGAGTACAATTGGCTATATTTTGAAAAGTAGATACAAGTAAGGCCACTATGGGCAAACATATGGAGTTTTTTAAGGGTCACAATGTTGTCAGTTTTGAAATGACTTTTCTGCATGCTTTTTTGATTCAACAAAATAGCATTTTGCAACTTTGTAACACTGGGTCAACAGACCACACATTCTCACTGCTAGAGTTTTTGATGAGAACTGTAAACAAATATTTAGCTGGTAGCCTGTAAATTGTGCTTTCAGTCTTTATGCTTTTTTAAATCTTTTATTTTTATTTTATATTTATATTAAATCTTTTATTTTTTATTTTTTAATTTACTTTTACACCAATTAAAACTGAAATGTCATTATGATTAAGTATACATTGTGTTTATTTTGATTTCTGGAAATGAAATCATTATTTATTTACAGTGAAAACTATTTGTTCTTCACAGCAAGAATGTTCACAACAATAAAAATTTGTTTCTTGTTTTGATGTCTAAAAATCTATACTGAAGTAAAAAAGCATTTACACAAATACTGGATCCACTTTTTCATTGAAGCATATCATGATTCTGTATAGGAAATATTAAGACAATGATAAATAAAACAGTACCTTAAACATACACAAAAAGAAACTGCTCATATATTTAAGGTACCATTTTAAAATGTAAAAAGTTTATTTCTTGTGCATTACATTTATAATGTTAGTCATGTAGGGACACTCAAGTCAAACTTTCATTATTCAGAAAAAGCATGCCATTTTAAACAACTTTCCAATTTACTTCCATTAACAAAACGTGCACAGTCTTTTTATATTTAAACTTTTTGAGTCATCAGCTCCTACTGAGCATAAGCAGGAATTAACAAAATAATTGTATATGCATTTGTGATTGGCTGATCGCTGTCACATTGTACGCATATGCATTTGTGATTGGCTGATGGCTGTCACATGGTACAGGGGGAGCGGAAATAGACCTTAATTTATAAAATTGTCAGAAAAAAATCTACTTCTCATTTGAAGTTCAGACTAAGGTCTCTATTTATCAAAGTCTGGCGGACCTGATCCGACAGTGCGGATCAGGTCCGCCAGACCTCGCTGAATACGGAGAGCAATACGCTCTCCGTATTCAGGATTGCACCAGCAGCTCACAAGAGCTACTGGTGCAACGCCCCCCCCTGCAGAATCATGGCCAATGGGCCGCCAGCAGGAGGTGTCAATCAACCTGATCGTACTCAATCGGGTTGGATTGCGGCGATGTCTGTCTGCCTGCACAGAGCACGCGGACAGGTTATGAAGCAGCGGTCTTTAGACCGCTGCTTCATAACTGGTGTTTCTGGCGAGCCTAAACAGGGCCTCAAGCTCTATCCGGAGCTTGATAGATATGCCCCTAAGGGGCAGAATTATCAAGCTCCGAATCGAGCTTGATGTTCCTGTTTCTGCGCGAGCCTTCAGATGCGCTGGAAACAGCAGTTATGAAGCAGCAATCTAAAGGCCGCTGCTCCATAACCTGTTTGCCTGCTCTGAGGCTGCGGACATCAATATGCAAGATCCTATAAGATTGGGCTGATTGACACCCCCCTGCTAGCGGCCGATTGGCCACAAATCTGCAGGGGGCGGCATTGCTACAGCGAACCATGTCAGCTCGCCATTTGGTATATCGGCCCCTTAATTATGTCATACAAGCCACATTTAGCTCTCTGAGAAGGTGTGGTTTTTTAAATACTGGTGCACAGGCCCTCCCAGCATATGTACATATGTCACTGCAAAACAGTTATAACTTTTAATGGAAGCATTTTTACAAATGGAAGAATACTGCAAAACAATTATATTCAAAACTGAAGTGCATCCAAGCAATTTTGGGATTTCTATCCCTTTAAGTTTCAAAAATATTGTTGACAGTATTGTTTATGTATATTAAAATATAAACCTAGTGAAATGTGCAAAATAATTTTGAAATCTTACTGCTTGAATCATACTCCAACTACAAGGATACTTTAAGTAATCATTCTTTATATTTACAAGGTCATAAAGCACAGTGCAAGTCTATTTCAAGTAAATTAGATATATTTTCTATGTACAACCAGTAAACTTTCCTTTAATAGAGAAAACGGCTAAGACCTTCATGCTGAGCCTGATGTAAACAGACCTTGTGAGGAATCATATTTTTTTCTGCAAACAGAGCGGCTCATATGGTTACAGTTTAGGTCACTTACAACTTGATGGAATCTATATAGACAAGATAAAATTTGTTCCGATGCATATTTAGACTCTAGAATATGTGTCTATTGTATAATAGATTACTGGACAACATGCATTTTTATACACCAGTATTTCATTGAAGCAGATGTAACTAAAAAATATATATATATATATATATATATATATATATATATATATATATATATAGTCTTTAAATGTAGTTGTGTGTTATGTAGAGGTATAAAATCTAATTTATAACATATGGGGCCAGATAACAGCAGTTACCCGCAAGCAGAAAGGATTTTATTGCGTTTGCCCACATCGGGTGTAGTGCTCATATTATAAAGTAAACACGATCACTTGAGCACAATTGAAGTTAATGCTAGTCGGGATAGTGCGTCCTCAGAGCTCTGGTTACCTGTTTCGTGAAACAAAAAAGTGTCACAAAACACATCAAAAATATATTTAAATGTACAGTTACACTCAAAATAACAATATCTAATAAAAATTATTTACAATAAATATTGCACAAAAAAGTTATAAGAGCTCAAAGATACGAGGTCTCAGGTGTTAGAAAAAGAAAGACAAACAACAGTATTGGCACACATCCAAACAAATGAGACCACATATTATAAATGCAGCAAAAAATTGCCTGCAAAAAACTTTTTACTTTTAAAGCACACCACCCTGCTCAGGTGTGTTCCAGATAATGTAATTGAGTTTTATATATATATATATATATATATATATATATATATATATATATATATATATATATAAAGCCAGGGAATCTCATTCTGTGCAGTCTTGATTTAAGGCATAGTACAGACAGTATATGTATATATATATATATATATATATATATATATATGTGTGTGTGTGTGTGTGTACATATGTATTTATATGTGTATGTATGTATGTATTTACAAACATATAAACACATATAAACACATAAATACAAATGTATTCGTATATGGACATACATACACTTATATATATATATATATATATATAAAAGAAGAAGGACTGACTGACTGGCTCATCAACGCCCAGCTCAAACCGTTTAACCTAGGAACGTTAAATTTGAAAGGAACATTTTACCCTAAGGGGGTGAAAAAGAGGGGTGAACTTTTTTATGAGGATACCTGTATCTCAAAAGCCAAAGATGTTACAGATGTGAAAAATTGGTATTTACATTCTTCTCTAAAAATAAAAAACACTTGTTTTACCATTTCCCAGAAAATCCACTTAAGGGGGGTCAAAAGGGGGGGTGATTTATGAGGATACCTATATCTTAAAAACTGAAGATTTCACAGATATGAAAAATGGTATTTAGATTCTCCTTTAAAAATAAAGAAACATGTGTTTTACCATTTCTCAAAAATCCATTAAAGGGGGTTCAAAAGGGGGGGGGGGGTGATTTATGATGATACCTATATCTCAAATGGATGGGGATACCACAGGCTAAATCAACTATTTCAGATGCCAATATAAAAAAAAAATACTTGCAAACAATTTAATACCCTCCAGCAGGTAAAGTGGATAATTGGGAACAAATTAAAGGGGGGAACATTTTTTAATTAACTGTCCCTTTAATTAGGGCCAGTATCATAAGGACATAGGTAGCAGGATCCTGTACAAATAATAGCATGTCATCTGCGTAAAGAGACATATGTATGTGAACACCATTGATCTTTATACCCAGAACTTCACTGCTAAGGGTTAAAGAGCAAGGTTGAATGACAAAGGGGAAAGGGGACAACCCTGACGTGTTCCCCTTTCTAGGGTAAAAGAGTTGAAAAGTATGTTATTAACTGTAATGCAAGAATTAGGGGAATGGTCAATATTTTTTAAAAGATCCAAAAAAGGGCCTCCAAAGTTAAATTTATGTAGTTTAGAAAATAAATAATCACATCTGTTCTACCTTCACTACTTTCTGTCCAGAAATAATTAAGGGCATAAAGGAACCATCTCAAATTGGCAACCGAGGATATTTCAAAGGCAAAGCCCCTCTGATCTTTGTGCAAAAGAGTGGGAAGGATTACTTTTAAACAATTTTCAATAATTTTGAGAAGAATTTTGTTGTCTGAATTAAGTAAGGAAATTTGTCAATATGATTCTGGAAGAATAGGATCTTTACCTGATTTATGAATTAAAGTCATGTGGGTAGGTGTAAAAAAACAGGAAAGGACTTTTTCTTTCCTTGTAATATTCATTGAATAAAGAAGTAAGAAGTGGGACAATCTGAGAATTAAGTAGACAATACAATTTTATTGGCAGTCCATCAGGACCAGTTACTTTGCCTAGAGGAAGAGATTGAATAGTGTCCTCTACCTCTAGTATTGATATTGGTGAACTAAGTAGTTCTAATCTAGCTTTCGAAACCTTAGGAAGATTTAAAGAATGCCTAAAATATGAGATAATTTCAGAATCACAAGCTGCTAATTTAGTATATAGCTTAGAGTGGTAATCTACAAATACCTTTGCAACTAATTGAGGATCTGTGTGTGTGTTTCCTTGATATTTCAAGGCAGCCACATTTTTACGTTTTGGATGATTTTGGACTATGCAAACTAACAGCTTTACTGACTTGTCACCAAATCAGTAAAATTTGCACCCTAGTTTCAGCAAATATTGAGCCATTTGTTGATTAAGGAATGTTTTAAGTTCCCTAAGCCTCACGATTGGACAGAATAGGAATTTTGCAGTAAAGATTGTATGCTTTAGAAAGTTTTGTTTGTAAAGTGGTTTGAGTATTTTAGGCACGCTTACGTAAGATAGAAGTATAAGTTATAATGTTGTCTGCCAAAACAACCTCCGTTGTTTGCCAAAAGAGCTCAGTAAGATAATCTATCCAAGACTGTTTCAAATAGGACTGAAATGCAGGAGAAGTCGCTAAGAAGGTGGGAAACCTCAAAACATTACAGCCTCTATATCTACCAGACTTATTAATATTCAGTTCCACTGGAGCATGGTCTTATAAAAAGATATTGTAAATTTTGTCAGATTGATTGGAGGGGATAAGGGAGTCTGAGACTATAAATAAATCTATTCTAGAAAAGTGTCGGTAGATCTAGATGTACAAGTAAAATCCTTACCCTCAGGGTATCTTATCTCCAGATATCAATAAGATGTAATCATCCTGAAGATGGGAAAAGAGTTTCTTCTCCAAAAAATCCCTCTGTCCTTCTTTGTCTCACTGTCGCTGGATGTTCTGCATCCCGGAACCTGTCACATATAGGGTTAGAGGAGAGTTTAAAGTCTCCTTCAATTATTACACAGAAATCACTGAAAGGGAGAAGTGTCTGAATTTGAAATTTACACCATGTTTATTAAGAGCATGTGAAATATTGCTTATTATCCTTGAGAGAGCATTTTGTTGTATTTAATTTTTGTTGTTATTCATTTCGTCGGAAATGTTATAATGTCCTATGTGAATCTAATCTAATAAAATTAAATAAAAACAAAACACAAAAAAACAATATTTCCCACTTAAAATGTAATTAGGTACAGTGTTTGAATGAGGGTGCATTTGGAATATGTTTATTACTAGACATGTGCGTTTCGTTTTGTCAGAATTCAGTTTTCGGCCAAATTTTGGCCAATTCGGAGATTCGGATGGTTTAGGGGTTAATAGGTTTAGGTAGTGTTAGTGATGTGGGGGGGTGGTGGTTTAGGGGTTCATAGCTTTATTCAGTGGAGGCGTGGGTGGCGGCGGCGGCAGTTTTACATAATTTTGTTTCGGCAATCGCCGGCACATTAGTTACGTTAAAGTTTTTGTTTTTTTAGATCCATTCTTTCATATGCAATATTCTATAACTTCAGAATAGAATAATGCATATGAAATAAGAATGGATCCGAAAAAACTAACGGATACGAAAAAACGAACGGATCTGAAACCAATTTAATGGAACGTAACTAATTTGCCGAAACACATTATTTTTTTAAACGGAACTAAACTAATTTGCTGAAACAAAATAATTTTTTAACTAATTGAAAACTAAACGAAATTTTTTAGCGGCGCACAAGTCTACATTATGCACAGTAACACTGGAGTCAGGTATCACTGAAACAGTCATAACATGTACTAGAAGTATTTTTTTCTAATACACGTGTATTGGAAAAATGCTTATTTTCAAAACTGCATTTGTTTGCAATAAAATTTAGAATGTTATCTGCCTTTAACAATTATTTGCTAGCGGACATGTTTGCTATGGAAACCAAAGTAATAAAAATGTTATAGCCTTAATGAGTCTGCAGTGAAAGGGTTAAATAGTCATTTGTTACTGTTAAACAGTGTTCCTATTGTTTCTGTTTAATTCCCATGGGAGATTGTCATGCAGATCGTGTATATTTTTAAAGTAAATACATCAATCATATTATTGAAAACAATCACTAAGCTCCAATTTAAACTGTAGTGTTTTCAAATACACTTCAATATATTCTTGAAGCAACAGACTTTAAAAAAGTGTTAAACTTGCAGATTTGTTCTTGTATACAGAAAAATCTGCAAGGTTCCATTCTGTCAGTAAAATCCCAGGAGTTTTTCACAATTTTGATGTGTTGTATCTCCTTTTAGATACCATCATTCACTGTCCACAAATAACAACAGATAACATTGTAATTCATTTCCGTAATCTTTCAGTCTTTCTAACAGTGATAAATTTCCCCTACGCGAATCCACATATAAAGCGATCACACAGACCTGCTTAGCATTCCATTAGCGAATACAATGCCTTGGGGAGGGCAATTCATTTCAAAACCTCTCAACGAGTTCTCCTTTTGAGTATTGCAACAAAAGCTCTGAAAGTTTCTATTTACCCAATTTCAGCATCTTAAAAAAAAGAAACAAATCATATAGAAATATTAATGTGTAAAGATGTTATGTTCCTACATTAAGTTTGGGTTAGACTATAAACCAAAATTGTTAAAGGTCTATATGATTATTTTTTATTGTTTTAAAGATAGATAATGCCTTTACTTCCCATTTTCCAGGTTTGCATAACCAACATTGTTATATTAATACAGGTTTTACCTCTGTGATTACCTTGTATCTAAGCCTCTGCAGACTGCCCCCTTATTCCAGTTCCTTTGACAGACATACATAATTAAAGGGACAATGTACTGTAAAATTGTTTTCCCCTTAATGTGTTTGTTTTAGGTTTATTTTTGTATATGAAATGGCAGATTTTGTTCTTTGACACCACAACCCATGGAAATGGACTGACCTTGCTGGGAAATCAGAGTTCCTTATTTTATCACTTTCTATGCACACAACTGTTTCCTTATCTATTCTCTATATCAAAGTCTAATATTTTGCAGGAACAATTTTTTTATTTTTATTATTTATCTCTCCTACCTTCCACTAAGAGTGTAATTTCCTCTACTAGCTATGTTTACCTATCTTTTCTATAGCCAAGATGTAAATATTTAAATTTTCAGTAAAGGTGGGGATACAGTGGGCAAAAACAGTAATTTTAATTAATTAATTTTTTTTTAATTCTTATATGCAGAGAGACAGGCATCAGAAGATAGACAGAAAGACAGCCAGCCAGATAAATAGATTAGATTACATTAGATATATAGATATAAAGATAGATAGAAAGAAAGAAATAGATTATAGATTAGATAGACAAAAAGATAGATGATAGATATATAATAGATTAGATTACATTAGATATATAGATAGAAAGAGAGATAGATAAATGATAGACAGACAGACAGATAAATAGATAGATAGAAATAAATAGATAATAGATTAGATAGAGAGAGAGACAGATAGATATAAAGAAATAGATAATAGATTAGATAGACAGAGAGACAGATAGACAGAAAGAAATAGATACTAGATTAGATAGACAGAGAGACAGATAGATAGAAATAAATAAATAGATAATAGATTAGATATGCCTAGAGACAGATAGATATAAATAAATAGATAATAGATTAGATAGACAGAGAGATAGATAGATGGATAAAAATAAATAAATAAGTAATAGATTAGATGATAGATAGATAGAAAGAAAGATAGAAAGAAATAGATAATAGATTAGATAGATAGAAAGATAGAAAGAAATAGATAATAGATTAGATAGATAAAAATACATAAATAAATAGATAATATATTAGATAGATAGAAATATAGATAGATAGATAGATAGAAATAAAGAAATAGATAATAGATTAGATAGATGGATAGAAAGATAGATAGATAGAAAGAAATAGATAATAGATTAGATAGATAGAAAGAAAGATAGATAGATAGATAGAAAGAAATAGATAATAGATTAGATAAATAGAAAGATAGAAAGAAAGAAATAGATAATAGATTAGATAGACAGAGAGACAGAGACACATATAGAAAGATAGATAGAAAGAAAGAAAGAAATAGATAATAGATTAGATAGACAGAGAGACAGATAGATAGATAGATAGATAGATAGATAGATAGAATGAAATAGATAATAGGTTAGATAGACAGAGAGACAGAAAGATAGAAAGAAATAGATAATAGATTAGATAGACAGAGAGACAGAAAGATAGATATAGATAGATAGATAGAAATAAATAGATAGATAATAGATTAGATAGGCAAAGAGACAGATAGATAGAAAGAAAGAAATAGATTGATAGATAATAGATTAGACAGACAGAGAGACAGATAGAAAGATAGATAGATAAATAAATAGATAGAAAGAAAGAAAGAAAGAAAGAAAGAAAGAAAGAAAGAAATAGATAATAGATTAGATAGACAGAGAGACAGACAGAAAGATGGATAGGTAGATGATAGATTTATTATTGTTTGAACTTTTTTGCCCCATTCTTTAAAAAAGGAATGTGGATGCTAATGAATCTCATTTCTGTAATTAATGCTTTAAGAGATTCTCTATGATGGAATCTGAGTGTACTAAAGGCAGAAATTACATTTTGTTTTCAAGTAAACTGGGAGTGGAAAGGGTTCATTTGGGATCAACACTGCTTTGTAAGAACAACATATCAATTATCTTAAATTATGAAATGAATTTCAATAAAGGCCAAAACATGCAGACTTCACTGTCTCTGTGTTTTATCTAGGTGTTTAGAGATGTGTACAAAGTTATGTTCCAAAAAGGTTTTGTCATTTTCATTTTATTTTTCTAGAGCTGTTATTCATTTTCTCTGTTACATATTTCAAAGCTTGTTTCCTTTGAGGCATCAAAGTCCCAAAGGGAAATATTAACTTTCATTTTCTAAGTAGCTCCATTAAAAAATCTACCCAAGACCCCATTACCTCAGATATTAGTAGAACTAGTTGGTTATGTGGCAATGATGAAAACAGAAACTTATGAAATGGAAAAATATAATTAAACCCAAACATTATATATTTGAAGCTTTTAATTACATTTTACTTAGAGCTTTTGCTAAATTATTCCAAAAAAGATTAATTATTTACATATTTTTGAAACTGAATTATGCACTGGTAGCTATTCTAATGAAGTATGAAACAAAGGTCTGTTTATATATTTTTGTTATAATTTACTTTATCTCCTTATGTTGTTCATTATCATAAACGTATTTCAACATTTCATTTTAAACTGAGAAACTAAGTATGATGAGAAAAGAAAAATATTGTTGATTAAGAGAACATAAATAAATATGAAAATACTGAAAATACAATAAAATAGGATTTAGAATAATTCACAGCACATTGTGATATATTTTGTCATGTACACTTTCTGCTATGGTGGCACGTGTGTGTCAAGTGACATCATGTGACACTGCTTTTAAGAGATTGTTTAACAAGGGAAGTACATGTAGCCTACAGCCAAAAGGTTTCACAAAAACCGTGATAATTTGTTATTACAGGTATAAATAAGGTCAGTAATAAAAAGTTATAATGTCCTAAAGCATTTTATTATTGCAAATTTGCTCGCACAGACCTATGTGTTTAACATATTCAAATGGGCTAAATACATTGTGCTAGATTACAAATGGTGCACTAATTTTTTTTTTCCTAACTGCACTCAAAGTAAAAAATGACTGTGGCCGCATTAGCATATTTATTACAAGTTGAAAGTATAAAGTAAGCACGTGATTGAAAGACAGTGGTATGCTAACTTTAGGACTATGGATATGGGGCGCACTAAAAAAAATATTAGTTATCGCTTGCGCTCTAACACGATACTATGCTACACCAACTGCACTAAAACAAAAGGTGTTAGGAGTACTTTACATTCCTATGTTATTCACAAAGAAGAAAATGTTCTTTTTATTTAATATATATATATATATATATATATATATATATTTATATACACATACATTAAACTAATATAAATGTTCCTTTACTGCAGTTAAAAAAGTCTGTAGCCTTATACTTACTACTAACATTATACCTCTGAGCTAATCCCGACTTTTCTTCATAGAGCTCCGTGCCTTGCTAATAGGAGACTTAGCACAGTGGATCCCAGGAACTGTGCTAAAGGACCATCTTCTTTAACACAGGCCCAGGGATTCACTGTGTTAAGCCTCCTCTTTTTTTAACCCTTACACTTTACTTCAGGTCTCAAGTCACGCTAAATATTCTAGCACAGTTTCAGTTTTTGCTTGAGCACAAACTACAACTTTCGCCTTTTAATATGAGCGTAAGTAAAGCATGTTTGCAATATCTATTGAAAGTATCAGTTGCACTAAAGCAATGTCAGCTGCTCCAACTTTTATCTGGTAAACCCTCTTTACTATGGACTTGAAATATCAAGTTGTGTGCTAATTTTTGTGTAGTCTAGTGATATTGTGTATCGTGACCCGCACTCATTAGTGCTCCACTTGCAATCTGGCCCATAGTTAAAGCCAGATCTACATCAACAATACACTACAATTCCTTATCTGGAAACAACTGGTTATTGTTAGGAACGCATTGATGCTATCTCTGATTGGCTCATCAACCAAGTTCAAGTAACAGTGCAATAATAAAATACTCTTACATATTAGAGCATTTTGATATTGATCTTTTATATGCCTTTAAATATGAATACTGTCCCTTGAATTTAATTTGTTGTATATATATTTTTTATTGCAAGCTAAATGTCTCACTTCCAAAATCCTACAATATTGAAAATCCTTAAACTAGTTGCAGCATAATGAATAAAGATAACACCTCCTTTATTAATTATGGGGGACAAAAAGACAAAGCTATTAAACAAAAAATGTATTTGTTTATATTTCTCCCTTAAAATGATATTATAGTAAAACCGATTTTAGAGCTAACTGATTTCTAATGTAACAAAACTTGTTGGATGTCAGGAACCAAGCTTGCAGGAGATGCAATGTATACGGACGTCGGGAACAGGCCGTTGTCATCACCAGATAAGCAGAAGCAAAAGTCAGCATGCAGGGAGAATTCAGAAGAATATTCAACAACCAGGTCAAAGTTCAATACCAGAGTTTCCATCAGGAAGCCAACGACACAGCAGAAGGAGCAAGAAGAAGGGTAGTCAAAAGTTATTTTCCAAAAGTTAGCAACCAATTGATTAATCCACAATTTAGGGTACAGGCAAGAATAAAACTTGAAGCATAAACCAGGATGTAAGCAGGGGTTAAAACCAGAAAAGTAGATCAGAGACAAAAACACCACCTTAAGAATAGCTAAGCACTGACTGGCATTAGAAAGGGTCTTTTAACACCTCTCCATAAACAACTGCTGTGTCACTTCCGGCCTAAAGGTTACAAATAACGCTGCACTTAATGAAGGTAACATAGTTGACAAAGTTATTAGCAGTAGTTAGCAGGGTCTGTGTGTTAAATATAGTGCAACCCTCCAGCAGTGCTGACAGCTCCCTTCATACTTTGTTAATTCAAACATATGGATCTTGTGTCAATGTGTCTGAATCAAAGTGCAGGCTACTCTCACTAGCACACCCTGCTAACTTCCTACCTATAACTATGTCCCGCCTAACCTACACTCCCCACTGACCGATTACACCTATGTCACAGCTAACCTACACTCCCCCTGCACTGCCCAGCTGACTCCCCCTGACTGCCTACACCTACGTCACGCCTAACCTACACACTCCCGGAATGGCCAAAGTCTCTAACACCACCTACACTTACGTCATGTCTAACCTACACTCCCCTGGAATGCCCCTTCTAACTCCCACATATTGCCTACAGTCAAAAATAATTCAATATAATAAACTATACTAATAACTAATAAACCTCCCTATTATAACTATGAAGCCATGTCGATAAAAGTTATAATCAATGTTTAAATAATGTGTCACAGCGATGTGCTAAAACCTTGCCGGCCTAGCCGGCTCCTAGAACTAAACACCGGATAGGAATTGGGCCCTTAAAAGGGGTGCAGATTGAGCAGGGTGCAGGGGATCAAGTTGACCTTTTAGTATGTTGTCAGCAATTTGATGAGGCACCAAAGGATACCACTTTTTTGGGGGGGTGTTACCTTCTGAGAGAAATAGGGAACACTTCAATGCTGCATGCCTGTTATGTAATAATACAATTGAAATACTAATGCCTTTTGCAACAATAATATACATTTTAAATATATATATGTTTACAATAAAAAAACCTAACTAGAAAAAATACAAAAATAAATACATATTAATTTATATACAAAAGTTAAAAGAATATGCATCATACATAAGAATGAATAATATATAAAAAAAACATTGTAGATAAGTGCACTTTTAACCCCTAAGCTGCTGTAACCAAGTAACCAAGTCACCTAATTAACCCTAGATATACAGATATGGGGGTGGTTAGGAGATTAAGGCCTAATAAATGGTAACTAAAAATAATCATCTAATCAACCCCCAATACAGGTATGGGGGGTGGTTAGGAGACTAAGGCCTAATAAATGGTAACTATCCCCTAATTAACCCTCATACAGATATGGAGGTGGTTAGGAGATTAAGCCTAATAAATATTAACTAAAATTAATCATCTAATCAACCCCCAATACAGGTATGGGAGGTGGTTAGGAGATTAAGGCCTAAACTGCCACCTCCTAACGCAAACTAGAATTACACTAAAATCAATTACAATAGCTTGTCTTCATGCGGTCACTGCAGTACGGAAGCACGGAACCCCAATATATAGAGGTACTACTTAATTCCGATTGGCTGATTTTAAATTCATAGCAAAACGTTTTTAAATGGTACCCCAGAGCCAGGATGAAGAGGGCCCGACGTGGAAAAAAATTGAAGGCGAAGGAGACGGAAGAGGATGCCAAGTCTGCCTCCATGAAGATGGGCCCTGGCACTAGGAACCGAGATGACGAGGGCCAAACATTGGATCAAGAGAAGCTGGATTTCCCAATGGTGAGTACAACTTTTGGAGTTAGTGCTTTTTTGGGTTGTTTTTTTTTTTAATTTCTAGGATAGTTTTTTTAGGTAGATTTTGTTTATTTTGGGGATGGGGGGTTACTTGTATTGTAAAAGTAGTTTTATAAAAAAAAAAATAATTAAAGAGCTGAAATAATTTTAGGTTAATGCTCTTCAAAGAGCGCTTTTAAGGGCTATTGTAATGTATTTATTGTTAGGGTTTAGGTTGGTTTTTTTTTGTCTTTGGTGGTTTTTTTATATTATGGGGCATGTAGTTTGCATTTGGGGTAATGGTGTATTAGGTTTAATTTTTTTTTCTGTAACTTAGATTTAGATTTTTTTTTAACTTAGGGGGTTAGTTTAGAGGGGTGTTAGTTTAGTTTTCTTTTGGGGTATGTGACAGTATAAGGGTTCATAGTTTAGTTTTTGCAGTGGGTATGTGGTGGTATTGGGGTTAATAGTTTAGTACTTGCCGTGGGTAAGTGGTATAGGTGTTAATATGATAGATACTTGCGGTAGACTTGTGGTGGGTATGTGGCAGTTTAGATCTTGATTAGTGTAGTGTTAGTTTGCGATCGTTGGGTACTTTGGTTTAGGGATATTAGAATTAGTGGTTAGGCACACAGCAGTTCTATTCCAAGGGATCCTTTACTATACATCCCCAATATGCGTGGCGATGCTGGGTGTTATCTATAGCCAGCACCGCTGATCAAGGGCAAGTATAGCAAAGGCCTCTCAGTGATGCCACTATGTCAGGAGATTTATACTTCTTCTGAATCTGTCCTTCATCCCCCACATCCAATTTCTCTCTTCAACCTGCCGCAACCACCTATTTAATATTTCCAAAATTCATCCGTTTCTGATCGCTGACACCACTAAGCAACTAATCCACCTGGCAATTTTCCAACTTGACTATTGCAATAACCTACTAATTGACCTTCCTATTTTCTGCCCCCCCCCCCTTCAATCCCTCCTAAATGACTCTTCCATGCTAATCCACCTTTTCCGCCGCTCTATATCTACTGCACTTCTGTTGATTCTCTTCACTGGCTCTCCATTCACAGCAGAATTTAATTCAAAATTTTCCCCCTGACCTACAAATCACTTACCAACGCCACTCCCCACTACCTGTCCTCAATAATTAACAAATATACTACAGCATGCCCTCTAAGATCCAACAATGACCTGCTCCTTCATCTCCTATCATCACCTCTTCCCATGCTAGACTTCAGGACTCTTGAGCAACACCAACCCACTAGGACACACTTCCTTGCACTGTCAGACTTTCACCTAATCAGCCTTCTTTTAAACACTCACTAAAGACATTTTTGTTCAGGAAAGTCTACTACTTAAATCAGTAGCAAATTAATTTCACCTAATAATTGCCCACATCCAACTCTGTTTTAACATCATTTAAACCCTTGCAGTTCTCACCACCTGTCTTTCACCCTCCTACCCTTCTGGATGTAAGTTCCCATGGGAATAGGGCCCTAATTTCCTCAATTATTTGTTTGTCAAATGTTGTCTTGTCTCTTACAAGTATTGTATCATTGTTTTACTTATATCAATTGTACCCATAGGCAGCGCTGTGGAATATGTAGGCACTTTATAAATAAAGTAAAATAATAATAATAATAATAATAATAAAGTTCCTCTCATTGGAATGCAGCCACTATCTTTCTAGATAAGAACACTGTCTGAAAACAAAACATAGGAGAGAAATACAATTGTAATATTTCTTAAAAGCTATACTCTTAAAGGCATAAGGCGTATGTGATATATATTTATATCTATACATACTATATATATGTTCTCTAATAAGCAAAGTTGTAATATTAACTACTAATTCATTAACGGCGCAAGCGATATCAGGTTTTTTTGGCGAGTTGCGCGTTATGGAAATAGCGATCGTATTACAAGTTGAAAGTAAATGTGGCCGTTAGATTGCAATCACATTTTAAGCTTGTCAGGTTTGTTGTACTGACAACCTTGCGAAAGGGGTATGCATTTATTTGCATATTGGCACACCCTTTCTAAGCAACCATTTTACCAGCAAATTCAGGATTTTATATTATGAACCATGGGTCCCTTATCAGATCCTTCATTACATTGTATGTGTTTTCTCTTTCTCTTTTCCCTCTCTTCTCTGTCATATCTTTTCCCTCTCCATCCCTCTGAGTGTTACCTCTTTTTCTTCTCTTTCTCTTTCATATCTTCTGTTCTCTCTCTCCCTCTGTTTTCTCTTTTTTTCCCATCTATCTTCTCTTTCTTCATTCATTCTCACCACCCTTTTTTCTGTCTCTCCTCTCACTCTCCTCTTTTGTCCTATCTTTCTCTCTCCTCTTCTATCATCTCACGACTTTATCGTCCTCTGTCTTTTCTTTCTCTTCCTTCTCCCTTTTGCTTCTCCTTTCAACTTTTCTCTCCTCCTCTTTACAATTGTGTTTTCTCTCTTTCTTTTCTCTCTCTCTTCCTTTCTTCTCTGCTTCCTCTTCTCCCTCTCCCTTCTTCTGGGGTTTCTTTCACTTCCTTCTCTTTGTCTCACTCTCTCTCAATTCAATCTTTCTCCTGATGTAATATCGAAGCAAATCTTTGAAATATGAAATATACAATATTAAATAATATTAATTATAATTATTACAAATTATTATACATACTGTAGAAAATGCTAAATAGTCGGTGGAATATACAGTATATATATATATATTTATATATACACACACACAGTATTCCACAAAAGTCAGTACACCATTCACATTTTTGTAAATCTTTTGTTATGTCTTTTTATGTGACAACACTGAAGAAATTACATTTTGTTACAATGGAAAGTAGTGAGTGTACAGCGTGTATAACAGTGTAAATTTGCTGTCCCCTCAAAATATCTTAAGACACAGCCATTAAATTCTAAGCCTTTGGCAACAAAAGTGAGTACACAGCTAAGTGGCAATGTCCAAATTGGGCCCAAAGTGTCAAGTGTCAAGATTTTGTGTAGCCACCATTACTTTCCAGCAGTGTCTTAACCCTTTTGGGCATAGGATTCACCAGAGCTTCACAGGTTGTTCCGATCAGCCAATAGAATGCAAGCTCAATCTGATTGGCTGATCCAATCAGCCAATCGGATTGAACTTAAATCTGATTGGCTGATTCCATCAGCCAATCAGAATTTTCCTACCTTAATTCTATCAGCCAATTGGAATTCAAGGGACGCCATCTTGGATGACGTCCCTTAAAGGAACCTTCATTCTTCAGTTGGACATCGGAAGAAGAGGATAGATCCGCGCTGGAGGTCTTCAGGATGGAGCCTTTCATTGGATGAAGATAGAAGATGCCGCTTGGATCAAGATGGTTGCCGGTCCGGATCTCCTCTTCTTCCCGGATAGGATGAAGACGTTTGGAGCCTCTTCTGGACCTCTTCAGCCGACGCTTGATAGAAGACTTCAGCTGGATTATGGTTCGCCAGCCCCTGCTTGGGCTTGGATGAAGACTTCGGAGCCAGGACGGATCGGTGTGATACCCGGTGTGGTGAAGACAAGGTAGGATGATCTTCAGGGGGGTAGTGTTAGGTTTATTTAAGGGGGGTTTGGGTTAGATTAGGGGTATGTGGGTGGTGGGTTTTAATGTTGGGGGGGGTTGTATTTTTCTTTTACAGGCAAAAAGCTGAATTCTTTGGGGCATGCCCCACAAAGGGCCCTTTTAAGGGCTGGTAAGGTAAAAGAGCTTTGAACTTTTTTAATTTAGAATAGGGTAGGACATTTTTTTATTTTGGGGGGCTTTGTTATTTTATTAGGGGGCTTAGAGTAGGTGTAATTAGTTTAAAATTGTTGTAATATTTTTCTAATGTTTGTAAATATTTTTTTATTTTTTGTAACTTAGTTCTTTTTTATTTTTTTGTACTTTAGTTAGTTTATTTAAATGTATTTATTTGTAGGTATTGTATTTAATTAATTTATTGATAGTGTAGTGTTAGCTTTAATTGTAGGTAATTGTAGATATGTTATTTAATAAATTTATTGATAGTGTAGTGTTAGGTTTAATTGTAGGTAATTGTAGGTATTTTATTTAATTAATTTATTGATAGTGTAGTGTTAGGTTTAATTGTAGGTAATTGTAGGTATTTTATTTAATTTATTTATTGATAGTGTAGTGTTAGGTTTAATTGTAACTTAGGTTAGGATTTATTTTACAGGTAATTTTGTAATTATTTTAACTAGGTAACTATTAAATAGTTATTAACTATTTAATAGCTATTGTACCTGGTTAAAATAATTACAAAGTTTCCTGTAAAATAAATATAAATCCTAAAATAGCTACAATATAATTATAATTTATATTGTAGCTATATTAGGGTTAATTTTACAGGTAAGTATTTAGCTTTAAATAGGAATAATTTATTTAATAAGAGTTAATTTATTTCGTTAGATTTAAATTATATTTAAGTTAGGGGGGTGTTAGGGTTAGGGTTAGAATTAGCTTTAGGGGTTGAAAAATTTATTATAGTAGCGGTGAGCTCCAGTCGGCAGATTAGGGGTTAATGCTTGAAGTTAGGTGTCGGCGATGTTAGGGAGGGCAGATTAGGGGTTAATACTATTTATTATAGGGTTATTGAGGCAGGAGTGAGGTGGATTAGGGGTTAATAACTTTATTATAATAGCGGCGCGGTCCGGTCGGCATATTAGGGGTTAATAAGTGTAGGTAGGGGGAGGCGACGTTGAGGGGGGCAGATTAGGGGTTAATAAATATAATATAGGGGTCGGCGGTGTTAGGGGCAGCAGATTAGGGGTTCATAGGGATAACATAGGTGGCAGCGGCGTGCGGTCGACAGATTAGGGGTTAATAAGTGTAGGCACGTGGAGGCGACGTTGAGGGGGAAGATTAGGGGTTAATAAATATAATATAGGGGTCGGCGGTGTTAGGGGCAGCAGATTAGGGGTTCATAGGGATAAAGTAGGTGGCAGCGGCGTGCGGTCGGCAGACAGAATAGGGGTTAAAAAATTTAATCGAGTGGCGGCGATGTGGGGGGACCTCGGTTTAGGGGTACATAGGTAGTTTATGGGTGTTAGTGTACTTTAGAGCACAGTAGTTAAGAGCTTTATAAACCGGCCTTAGCCCAGAAAGCTCTTAACTACTGACTTTTTTCTGCGGCTGGAGTTTTGTCGCTAGATTTCTAACGCTCACTTCAGCCACGACTCTAAATACCGGCGTTAGAAAGATCCCATTGAAAAGATAGGATATGCAAATGGCGTAGGGGGATCTGTGGTATGGAAAAGTCGCGGCTGCAAAGTGAGCGTTAGACCCTTTCCTGACTGACTCCAAATACCAGAGGGCGGTAAAAACCAGCGTTAGGAGCCTCTAACGCTGGTTTTCACGGCTACCGCCCAACTCTAAATCTAGCCGTTAGACTTTTATTTTTTGTAATTTAAGATAATTTTTTTTTTAATTTAATGTTAGGTTTTATATTTAAATTAATGTTATGATTTGTTATTATAATTGTAACTTAGTATTTTTTATTTGATTTAATTGGGGTTAATTTAGGGGGTGTTAGGTTAGGGGGCTTAGTAAATAAATTAGTTATTTGCGTTGTGGGGGGTTTGCGGTTTAGGAGTAAATAGGTTAATTAGGTTTATTGCCATGTGGGTGGTTGGCAGTTTAGGGGTTAATTTGTTAATTAGGAATATTGCGATGTGGGGGGTTGGCAGCTTAGGGGTTAATTGGTTAATTAGGTTTATTGCGATGTGGGGGTTGGATGTTTCGGGGTTAATATTTTAATTATGTTAGTTGCGTTGTTTAATTTGCGGATTAGGAGTTGATTACTTTATTATCTTGCAATGTGGGGGTTGGCGGTTTCGGTGTTTGTTAATACTTTGTGTGGGTGGCTAGGTTTTTTTTTATGCTTCGTGCGGGCGGTTAGGTTTTTTCTGTTATTTCGTGTGGGCGGGTACGTGTTTTTTGTTAATATTTTGTGCGGGCGGTTGGGTGTTTCTTTTCTTAATGTTTCGTTTGCTTACATCCAAAGGTGGATTCTTTCACCACCCTCCCATTTTCGGAATCCACCTCAATGCAGCTTCGCTGTAGCCAACATTCCTTTTCATTATGCGTCCACAACTGATGACGGCGACAGATGCATTACAAACGCGATTAAAGTATAGATAATTATTGTCCACATTAGTGCTAAATTTACTTTCTATATAATTCCATTTCATTTCTATTTTTATTTTATTTTATTGTTTTTTGTTGTTCATTGGTTTAGTAACATTGATGCTATTGTATACCTCTGTTGTGTTCTTTTTTTCTATATTATTCTTGTTCTTCCGCATTTTAAAGGGACATTAACCTCTTCCTGCGGGTAAAATTGATCGCATGAATGATCACGTGATTTCAATGATGGGATTGAGTCCGGGGGAGTGCTTATGATGCTAGGCACGCCTTCCAGACCATTATCCCATTTAGCAAGCGGCTATGGCTTCAGAACAGCCAAACTTGTAGGATGTTCCATGCCGTCCTAATGGTGCCAAAGCCCAGTGCAGTTAGGGCGGCATGGAACATACTAACGACGGGAAAATGTTAAAGGAATATGAAACCCAAACTTTTTTTTGTGTGAAAATGCAATTTAAAAAAAGTTTCCAATTTACTTTTATTGTTAAATTTGCTTTGTTGCCATGGTATTCCTTGCTGAAGAGATACCTAGGTAGATGTCTGAAGCAGTACATAGCAGGTAATAGAGCTGCCATCTAGTGCTCTTGCAAATGGATAACATTCTTGCAAAACTGCTGCCATATTGAGCTCCAGACATATGCACGCTCCTAATATTATGTCCCTGTTTTTCAACAAAAGATACCAAGTGAACTGAGAAAATTTGATAATAGAAGTAAATTAGAAAGTTTTTTTAAAATAAAAGGCATTCTCTATCTAATTCATAAAAGAAACATTTTCGATTTCATGTCCCTTTTATACCTTGTTGATTGGTGGCTGCTCATATATGCATCTTGCCACTGGCTTCCAGCTAACTCCCAGTAGTGCATTGCTGATGCTTAAAAAAAAGGGATACCATGAAAAAAGAAGCAAATTAGATAATAGAAGTAAAATGGAAAAATTGCTTAAAATTGTATGTTCTATCTGCATCATGAAAGAAAATTTTGGGGTTTTACGTCCCTTTAAATTCAAAGTGTTATTCCATTTAAAATACATACGGCTAGATTACAAATTGTGCGTTAGGGTTAAAAAGCAGCGTTGAGAGGTCCCAATGCTGCTTTTTAACGCCCGCTGGTATGACGAGTCTTGAAATGACAGGCTCACCACTCACTTTTTTGGCCAGACTCGGAAATACCGCAAATCCACTTACGTAAATTGCGTATCTTATATTTTCAATGGGACTTGCATAGCGCCGGTATTACGAGTCTGACAAAAAGTGAGCGGTAGACCCTCCCCTGTCAAGACTGGTACCGTATTATAAAGTCAGTAGTTAGGAGTTTTACACTACAACGCCGTAGCATAAAACTCTTAACTAAAGTGCTAAAAAGTACACTAACACCCATAAACTGCCTATTAACCCCTAAACCGAGGCCCTCCCACATCGCAAACACTAAAATAAATATTTTAACCCCTAATCTGCCAAACCGGACATCGCAGCCACTTTAATAAACATATTAACCCCTAAACCGCTGCACTCCCGCATAAATATTAATAAATATTATTAACCCCTAATCTGCCTGCCCTAACATTGCTGACACCTACCTAAATTTGTTAACCCCTAATCTGTCGCCGCCACTATATTAAATGTATTAACGCCTAAACCTAAGTCTAACCCTAAACTTAACCCCCCCTAACTGAAATATAATTTTAATAAATCTAAATAAAATTACTATCATTAACTAAATTATTCCTATTTAAAACTAAATACTTTCCTGTAAAATAAACCCTAAGATAGCTACAATATAACTAATAGTTACATTATATCTATCTTAGGGTTTATTTGCAATCAGCCAATAGGATTGAGCTCACATTCTATTGATTGATCCAATCAGCCAATAGAATGCCAGCTCAATCCTATTGGCTGATTGGATCAGATAATAGGATTGAACTTCAATCCTATTGGCTGATTGCATCAGCCAATAGGATTTTTCTACCTTAATTCCGATTGGCTGATCGGAATTGAAGGGACGCCATCTTGGATGACGTCATTTAAAGGAACCTTCATTCTTCAGTCATCCGTCGTTTGATGAGGATGCTCCGCGTCGGATGTCTTGAAGATGGAGCCGCTCCGCACCGGATGGATGAAGATAGAAAATGCTGTCTGGATGAAGACTTCTGCCCGTCTGGAGGACCACTTCTGCCGTCTGGAAGACCACTTCTGCCGGCTTCGTGGAGGACTTCGGCCCGGTTGGGTGAAGACTTCTCAAGGTAGGGTGATCTTCAAGGGGTTACTGGTTGTGTGGGTGGTGGGATTTGTACTTTTTTTTACAAGTAAAAGAGCTGATTACTTTGGGGCAATGCCCCGCAAAAGGCTCTTTTAAGGGCTATTTGTAATTTAGTGTAGGGTAGGGCTTTTTTTTATTTTGGGGGGCTTTTTTATTGTGTTAGGGGGATTGGATTAGGTGTAATTAGTTTCAAATTCTTGTAATTATTTTATTATTTTCTGTAATTTAGTGGGGGGGTTTTCCGCACTTTAGATAATTTATTTAAATTGTAATTAATTGTATTTAGTTTAGGTAATTAATTTAATTACAGTGTAGTGTTAGGTGTAATTGTAACATAGGTTAGGTTTTATTTTACAGGTAAATTTGTCTTTATTTTAACTAGGTAGTTATTAATAGTTAATAACTATTTAATAACTATTGTACATAGTTAAAATAAATACAAAGTTGCCTGTAAAATAAAAATAAACCCTAAGATAGATACAATGTAACTATTAGTTATATTGTAACTATCTTAGGGTTTATTTTACAGGTAAGTATTTAGTTTTAAATAGGAATAATTTAGTTAATGATAGTAATTTTATTTAGATTTATTAAAATTATATTTCAGTTAGTGGGGGTTAGGTTTAGGGTTAGACTTAGGTTTAGGGGTTAATGCATTTAATATAGTGGCGGCGACATTGGGGGCGGCAGATTAGGGGTTAATAAATGTAGGTAGGTGTCAGCGATGTTAGGGCAAGCAGATTATGGGTTAATAATATTTAACTAGTGTTTGCGATGCGGGAGTGCGCCAGTTTAGAGGTTAATATGTTTATTATAGTGGTGGCAACATTGTGGGTGGCAGATTAGGGGTTAATAAATGTAGTTAGTTGCAGTGACATTGGGGCAGCAGATTAGGGGTTAATAAATATAATGTAGGGTTCGGCGATGTTGGGGGCAGCAGATTAGGGGTTCATAAGTATAATGTAGGTGGCGGCGGTGTCCGGAGCGGCAAATTAGGGGTTAATAATATAATGTAGGTGTCGGTGATGTTGTCAGATTAGGGGTTAATAAGTGTAAGATTAGGGGTGTTTAGACTTGGGGTTCATGTTAGGGTGCTAGGTGTAGACATAAAATGTATTTCCTCATAGGAATCAATGGGGCTGCGTTAGAAGCTGAACGCTGCTTTTTTGCAGGTGTTAGTTTTTTTTTCAGCCGGCTCTCCCCCATTGATTCCTATGGGGAAATTGTGCATGAGCACGTTTTACCTGCTCACCGCTACCGTAAGCAACGCTGGTATTGAGGTGAGATGTGGAGCTAAATTTTTAAATCCTTTTTTTTTGTAGGCAGATCTTTTGCTATAAGGTGATTAATGTTATGAAGGATATGGCTTCAATATCCCTTTGTCTTTCTTTGTGTTCATTAAATGTCATTAAAGCTTTTTTTCTTTTGTACTTACTTTTGAGATGCAGTTTTCATGTTAGGCTTTTGCAATCAAAGACCCAGAGGCCTATTTATCAATTGTCTGTTGGACCTGATCCGACATTGCGGATCAGGTCCGACAGACATCGCTGAATGCGGAGAGCAATACGCCAGCAGGGGGTGTCAATCAACCCGATCATACTCAATCGGGTTGAATTGTGGGCGATCTCTGTCCACCTGCTCAGAGCAGGCGGACAGGGTTATGGTTGGAGCAGCGGTCTTTAGACCGCTGCTTCATAACTGCTGTTTCTGGGGAGTCTGAAGAAACACGGGCCCTTAAGCTCCGTTCAGAGACTGATAAATGGGCCTCCCAGGGAGGACAATAAATCAACCAATGCATTTTTTTACTGACTTTCCTCTTCATGAAAGTGAATCATTTATGTATTTGAACTAGGTACACTTTTTTAATAATATATTATTAAGAAAATGTTCTTCTATGTGACAAACTTTGGAATGTAAAGTTTTATAACTACCTTCAGCTTTAACGCTGTTTTTCTTAGTTGTTTATTTTTTTAACAGTGTGCCTTACTGAAGTCTATAGGGCTGATTTACTTTGCCTCGAATGGGGCCAACTTGCCTTGTTTCCACGCGAGCCTTTAGGCTCCCCGGAAACAGCAGTTAAGAAGCAGCAGTTTGCTGCCTCAGAGTGGCATACAGCAATCAACCCGATTAATTGACACAACCTGCTAACGGCCGATTGGCTGCAAATCTGCAGGGGGCAGCAGAACTGCACTAGAACTGCTTGTGCAATGCTGAATGCCGACAGCGTATGCTGTCCACATTCAGCGATGTCTGGCGTACATGATACGCTGCAGCGTACCATGTTCGCCAGACATTGTTAAATCAGCCTCTATGGGGAGAAGACGTTAACGCATTTGTGATATCCAAAGTCCTGAAGTTAGCGTGCATAGAAATTTCACTTGTTCAATAACTTTTTACTTGTAACTTTGAGTGGCCTTAGTGCAAGAGCGAAAGATTTTAAAAGACACTTCTGTGTCTTTTAAAATCTTACATATTTTGTAATAATACAGTAAACTGCAATAAGCTTCTCTGCCCCTTCTTAGAACGTAAAACAAAGCAAATGACAGACCTTTGCATTCTGACTAATCTCTATGTGTAAATACCCAAAGGAAAAAAAAAATAAGTAGACCTTACAGCCTAATGATATAGAAAGAACAACTTAGTCCCTGGAAAGTCATTTCCTATATTACTTTATTTCCCAAAATGCTTGTTGTTTTGAAGTAAAGCAATTATTAGGGGGAATACAAAATTTGATGTTAGGTTTAGTATTCTTAGAAAAATCAACATTGCAGTGAGCCTGCCTATTCACCTAATCGCTAGTAATACATATAATATACCCTATCATTTATATGTTTAGAATTAAACAACCAGAAAAAAAGGTACATTACCACACTCCAATATAAAAAATATAATCTTTATTCGAAATGCTTAAAATGCTGTTAGCAAAGAACAATGACAACTGCCATGAATGTGGGGAGAGAGCGCAGCACACGGGCTTACGCGTTTCGGCAGATTGCCGTAATCATAGCCTGGTGTGTGTCTATCCTACATGTCCTTAAAAACACTTAAAATACTGCTGATAGGTTGAAAAATGCGCTCACTCCTACCTCTAATGATGTGCATATGGGGAATACATGCAACACCTACTTGAACCTTTTGTATGTTCCCTATTCACTTGTAAATGCATAGTGGTGTGATGTATCTTATTAACACTAAGAATAAAAGAAGAGAGAAGAGAGAGGGCTTTAGTCAACAGGATAATTTTTCACAATTTATATGTTTTCCTATAAATAACACTTGTATGTATGTGAAATGAAATATTATATTTATAAATTTGCGTTTATAACTGTTGGACTAACCCTGCCCCTGATGATATTGTTGTTATTTTTTGTAGTTACAACAATAAATAAATTTACAAATATATCCACCATTACTAGCAATTTGCCATATATATCTATCTTATGAAGTTAATTACAATGGCGATTGTTGTGGGACAATTACAAAGTGACCGGACACATTTAAATTACAAAGATTTTGGGGACTTTTATTCTTTGGAAATTGATATCATGCACTTCTCAGACATGCATTATTGCATGTCCTACTGCACATATATGTGCCTTCCTACACAGTCTGCCATAGGGTTATCTCACTCCCAGTAGTTTATTATGTCGTATCTGGAATTGAGACCCTCTGGCACTCTAGTTCTGAGTCTTAGAATCCAGAACATTTCCCTTTTAGCTAGGAGTTTGTCAAGATCTCCTCCCCTTTTGGGAACCTTCACTTCCTCAATTGCACACCATTTTAGTGTGTCAATATTACCTCTGTGATTTTCTGTGAAGTGTCTTACTAGGGGTGTTTGTGATTTGCCTCTCGTAAGGGTAGATATATGTTCACGTATCCGAGTTTTAATGTCCCTAGAGGTGAGACCTATGTATTGTACTCTACACACTTGGCATGTCAGCATGTATATCACACTCGTAGTGGTGCAATTCATACAAGTCTTAATTTGAAACACCTCCCCTGTCACATAAGACTTAAAAGTTTTGGTTTTCTCCAAATATTCGCATGGTTTACATTTCTTGTGACCGCAGTTATACATGCCTCTGCTTGTCATCCAAGTGTTCTGGGTTTTAGTTTGTGATTTTAATTCTGTGGGTGATAGTAGCGACCCCAAAGTGGGACATTTCCTTGAACTACACCTAATTCCTTTCTTAACCACTCTGATCAATTTTTCGTCGGCGGCCAAAATGGGAAAATGTTTGCGTATTATATTAGCAATTTCAGGGAACTGAGCACTGTAACTGGTGACAAATGTCACACCTTTAAAGTCCTCTTTCTGTTTTTTTCTTCCTCTGAGGAAGTTTTCTCTGGTCAAAGGTTCTACCTGCATTCTGGCTTTTCTAACAGTTTTGCAGGGATAGCCTCTCTCTTTAAGTCTCTGTTCTAGGGCAGCTGCCTCCTGATGGTAATCTCCATCTTTAGAGAAATTCCTTTTAAGGCGAATAAATTCACCCTTCGCTACAGCTGCTGCCGTATGCCTGGGATGGCAACTTCTACCATGTAACAATTTGTTGCCACTAATGGGCTTTCTGTATACTTTAGTACTGACCCGGCTGTCCTCTGTGCCTGTCAATACTAAATCAAGATAATTAATAGAAGTAGAATTGTGTTCATGGGTGAAGCTCAAACCCACATCATTGTCGTTTAGGCCTTCCACAAAACTTATGATGTCTCTGGGATCACCCTTCCAGAGGAAAAGGAGATCGTCAATGTATCTGCCATACATGACGATTCGATCCTTATAGATGTTTCTATCCCCAAAGATGTGGAAGAACTCCCACCAACCTAAAAATAGGTTGGCGTAGGAGGGGGCAAACTTGGCCCCCATTGCTGTTCCACATCTCTGGAGATAGAAAACATCTTGAAACTGGAAGAAGTTATGGGTCAAAAGATACCTGGTTACCCTCAGAACAAAATCCTGAAATTCTCTCGAATATTCCGAATAATTCCTAAGAAAGAATTTAATAGCCCGTAGGCCTTCCTCATGAGGGATCGAGGAATATAGGGACACAGCGTCAACTGTTATCCAATGGTAGTCCTGATCCCACTTCTGCATTTCCATCATACCAAGGACATGCTTGGTGTCCTTGATGTATGATGGAAGTGATTTGACAAAAGGCTGAAATATGGTATCTAACCACTGGGAGAGATGTTCTAAGAGAGACCCTATGCCACTTACTATGGGACGACCTTGTATTTTATTGAGTGACTTATGGACCTTGGGCAAGTGATGGAACAGGGGTATTCTTGGATTGTCCACCAAAAGAAATTCCATAGTTTTTTTGTCAATGCACCCCTGTTCCATCCCATCGTCCAAAAGGTCACGCAATTCTCTCTTGTAAGTTTCAGTAGGGTCCCTTGGCAATGTGGCATAGTTTCTCTCATTGCATAATTGTCTCAATGCTTCCGTGACATAAACCTCCCTGTCTAAGACTACTACTGTCCCCCCCTTGTCTGCACCCTTGATGACAAGTTCTGTGTCATCTTGTAGTTGTTTCAATGCTGTTCTTTCTTCTACTTTCAGATTATGCCTAGTGGGAATGATATTATCTTTAAGAGCAATAAGATCACTCTCGACCCTATTAAAGAAGGTCTCAATGATGTTCCCCCTGCTCTGTATGGGATAAAATACAGACTTAGGTTTGTAACCACGCCCTTTATTTATGTGACCACATTCGTTCCTCGCGTCAAATTGTAAACTCTGTAAAGTCACCTCTTCACAAGTCTCTTGAAAAGTTAATTTCATATGTTCAATTTCCATATCATTATATATGACCAGAGATGTCAGTGTCTTCCCTGCCATCAAAGTGTTTTTTTAAAGTTAAATTTCTGACCAGTTTATTTACATCAATGATGGTCTGGAAAACACTGAAATCTGTGGTTGGAGAGAATGATAACCCATATTGCAAAACATTATATTGTGCCTCAGTGAGATGTTTTTTAGATAGATTAATCACATTACCTATTTGTACTTGGTATGTGTTTTTTGCACCCTCGGTTTGTACCTTTCTTGTGCTGTTTTTGTGTTGGGAACTGTCTTTACTGCCGTGTCCAAAGGAAAAACCTGCTCAATTTCTATGGCTTCAGACCCTTGTGTTTCCCTATTTGTGGGTGCATATCTAGTCTCTCCCTGTTTTGGTTTTGTTTTTTTCTGTTCCTTTACTCCCATTGTAGGTGCTGTAATGTCTCCTATTGTTTCTGTGGTGTTCTTTAGGATACCTGTGTATGCAACTGGTGCTTCATCATTTTCTGATGATTTATCATCTGTAGAGTACCCTCTCTCACCTTCTGAGGCACTATCTGAAAAGGAAACTGCCTTTGAACCATTTTTGCCTTTTTTCCCTTTATTTTTGTTCTTTCTTTGCCTGTTTGAATTGCCATGTCTATTTTGAATACGCTGTTTTCTATTCCAAATATATACTGTTTTGTTCTCATAGTCTGATTTATCCCTCAAGTACTTAGTGTGTTTGTTCTCCATGACTAACTTTTTGTTATCTGCTACAGTGTTCCTCAAAATACTGTCAAATTTCTGAAAATCTGTATCTTCCCTTCTCTTGTTCATTTCAAACTGTGTATCATCAATTTGTTTCCTAATATCTATTAGTTGTTTTTGTTTATATTCAAATAACATCAACATTAGCCTAGATGAGCACTCTGAGAGCACTTCATTCCAAGATTCAATAAATTCACAATCATTAATGTCCACTTCAAAAGTAGGAAACTTGAAAATTCTGAGACCCCTTGGTATCATTTTTAGCCTCATATATCTATCAAGAGTCCATAGGTCCCATTGCAATCTTGTTTCCTTCAAAAGTAATCTTTCCATAGCATCAAATAGACTACTGAGTGTTAATATCCCTTTATCATTGGAAAAAATCATGTCACAGTCAATAGTGTTGGTATTCCTTGCTGCCATAGGCATTAGAGCAAAAAATTGTTCTTGCTGGCTGCTGTCCATCTTTGCTATTTTGTTTTAGACCACTCCTAATACACTTTATATAGCTGATCCCTAGTGCTTAGCCGTGAGCACTGAAGTAAACTAATACAAGTCCAGAAAAAATGGGATCAGCTAATAAGGGACTTTTACTGTCTCTGTGCTGTCCATTGGATATGACACAATTTGGACAATATACCTTTTAATAGTCCATAACAATGTATTCCACTTTATGTTATAAACTGTGTAACCTTGGAACCCCCTTTCCTTAAAGGCTGCTTAAAACTGGAAACAGTCAGTAGGGCTTGTCTTATCGGACGTTTACGGCTTGAGTGGGATAAGACTTATGATTTTCTGGTTACTGTTGCTGGTCACTATTATACTCCTTAGCTTGTGACCCTCTACTGAAAACAGTTACATAAACTTTTCACTTACCCACCCTGCCGCTTTTCCTCGTCCTTCTCTCTGCTCGACTCTTACAGCCCGTTGTTTCCAGTATGCTGACGTCACCACTTGTAGGCGTGTGCCTCCACTCTTGCCATGATTAAACAACAGCATATAAGGAAGGAAATGCAAGAAGTTTTGTTTCTGTTTCTATAAACATTCTTGTTTGGTCTCTTGTTTCTCAATAAATAGATAATAGTCCTCCTTTAACAAATAGGAAGCTAATATTTTAAAGTGATTTGATGGACTGAAGAATAAGCATGCAATGGTTTATCTGAACCAGCACTTGTCTTGTTATCAGTTCGCTGATTGATTTGCTTCTCAATTAAAATAGGGAGAGCTGATTAACCAACATTAGCGTATACCACCATTCTTACTTCTGCAGTCAGCGTCTGCTATTATCATTATTATCAGTATTATCATCCATTTCCAGAGCACCAACATAGTGCTCGTATCCACTGCGCCGTAATTTGGTTTGCGTGAGGTTGCAAACCGATAAATATGCGGCCTTAGGTGATATTGTTTGTTGACTGCTTCCGATGGTGTGTTATACCACAATATATTTGTGTCTCATAGAAATTATTAAAAGCACTAATTTACTCCAGGTTTCTAATGAAAGCACACATCGTTAATACACTGTTGGAGGGTGTTGATACATTGAACAAAAATTACACCCAACTAGGTGTAGCTTTTGATGCCTGGTTCCCATTTAATTTTTAAAACTTGCAAACAATGCAAGTGTTTCAATGTAAAAAAAATTGTAATATTTATATTTTATTGTTGTCCCATGTATAGGAATAGTTGCACTTATGTTCTTATGGAAATATCAGTAGGTATTTACATATAAAAATAAATGCAATCACATATATACAAATTTTAAACTAGACCTTTGCCTAGGGCATCAATAAATATTGCATATATTAATAAAATAGAAAATATAATTATAATAAAAAGTAGTATTTGCTTATAGTTAAATACTATGTATTATAAATAAGTGTATCTTTTAAGTGTATGTTTTTCTTTCTCTTTAGAAGTGATCACAGATAAGGAGTGCATACATTAAATTTAAATGTTATAGTGTAAGGTCGGGTTACCATAGCAACTAATTGATTTTCGAGAAATTCAATGTTTAATGGAAGTGTTAACACAGCTTTAACTTACACCTACACGAAAAGAGCGACTGTGCGCAATGCACAAAATATTTCAATGGAAACCTGGTACTAAAATGGAGCCTTAAGCTACTTTTAGCTGTCAGCAACTTCAGTATTTTACGGCTTAATGGAAACAAATCCATGCTCTGCCGTGCTATATTAGGTAAAAAAAAAAGTATGGGTTCCCAAGGTTCCTAAAGGGAAAGTAAACTCAAAATTAAATGCTCGTGACAGATGGAACAACTTTTCAATTGACTTTTATGATGTTATTTTCTTTTGTTTTCCTGGTATCCTTTGTTAGAAATCATACCTAGGTAGGCTGAGGAGCAGCAAGGCACTACCCAGAGCTAGCTGTTGATTAGTGGCACTGGCAGCATATACATGCCTTTTGTTATTGGCTCATGTGATGTGCTCAGCTAACTCCCAGTAGCGCATTGCTGCTCCTACAACAGATACCATGAAATGATGCAAAATAGATAACAATAGTAAATTAGAATGTTGTTTAAAATCGTATGTTCTATCTGAATCATCAATGTTTAATTTTGAGGTTTCAAATTTATTCAGCAATATTCAAGTTGCTATCGGCTAGATTACGAGTTTTGCGTTATGAGCTGTGCGGTGTTACCTGCAGCACTGGTATTACAGGTTTTTTACAAACCCAGCGTTAAAAGGCAAGAAGTGAGCGTAGAGCAAAATTTTGCTCCATACCGCACTTCAATACCAGCACTGCTTAAGTCAGCGGTGAGCTGGTCGTACGTGCTCGTGCATGGTTTCCCCATAGACATCAATGGGGAGAGCCGGCTGAGAAAAAATGTAACACCTGCAAAAAAGCAGCGTAAATCTCAGTAACGCAGCCCCATTGATTCCTATGGGGAAACTAAAGTTATGTTTACACCTAACACCCTAACATGAACCCCAAGTCTAAATATCCCTAATCTTACACTTATTAACATCTAATCTGCCGCCCCGACATCGCCGATACCTACATTATTCTTATTAACCCCTAATCTGCCACTCTGGACACCGCAGCCACCTACATTATACTTATTAACCTCTAATCTGCTGCCCCCAACATCGCCAACACCTACATTATATTTATTAACCCCTAATCTGCCGCCCCCAATGTCGCTGCAACATACCTACACTTATTAACCCCTAATCTGCCACCCCCAACATCGCCGCCACTATATTAAATGTATTAACCCCTAAATCTAAGTCTAACCCTAACCCTAACACCCCCTTACTTAAATATAAATATAATTTAAATAAATCTAAATAAAATTACTATAATTAACTAAATTATTCCTATTTAAAACTAAATACTTACCTATAAAATAAACCCTAAGATAGCTACAATATAACTAATAGTTACATTGTAGCTAGCTTAGAGTTTATTTTTATTTTACTGACAAGTTTGTATTTATTTTAACTAGGTAGAATAGTTACTAAATAGTTATTAGCTATTTACTAACTACCTAGCTAAAATAAATACAAATTGACCTGTAAAATAAAACATAACCTAAGTTACAATAACACCTAACACTACACTACAATTAAATAAATTAACTAAATTAAATACAAATAAGTAAATTAAATTAGCTAAATCACAAAAAAACCCTCTAAATTACAGAAAATAAAAAACAAATTACAGATCTTTAAACTAATTACACCTAATCTAATAGCCCTATCAAAATAAAAAAGCCCCCCAAAAGTAAAAAAAAACCCCTAGCCTAAACTAAACTATAAATAGCCCTTAAAAGGGCCTTTTGCGGGGCATTTCCTCAAAGAAATCAGCTCTTTTACCTGTAAAAAAAAAATACAACAAATGTTTTTTAAGGGGGGATTGGGTGGGTTAGAGTAGGGATATGTGGGTGGTGGGTTGTAATGGGGGGGTTGTTGTTTTTTTACAGGCAAAACAGCTGATTACTTTGGGGCAATGCCCCACAAAAGGCCCTTTTAAGGGCTGGTAATAGAGCTGATTACTTTTTGTAATTTAGATTAGGGTAGGGAACTTTTTTTATTTTGGGGGACTTTTTTATTTTAGAATAGGTGTAATTAGCTTAAAAATCTTGTAATTTGTTTTTATTTTTTGTAATTTAGTGTTTTTTTTGTAATTTAGTTTAGTGTATTTAATTGTATTTTAGTTTAGATATTTGTAGTTTAATTGATTTATTGATAGTGTAGGTGTATTTGTAACTTAGGTTAGGATTTATTTTACAGGTAAATTGGTAATTATTTTAACTAGGTAGCTATTAAATAGTTATTAACTATAGCTATTGTACCTAGTTAAAATAAATACCAAGTTACCTGTAAAATAAACATAAACCCTAAAATAGCTACAATGTAATTATTAATTATATTGTAGCTATCTTAGGGTTTATTTTATAGGTAAGTATTTAGTTTTAAATAGGAATAATTTAGTTAATATTATTAATATTATTTAGATTTATTTTAATAATAATTAAGTTAGGGTTGTTAGAGGTAGATAGGGTTAATATAGTTAATATATATAATATAATAACTATATTAACTATATTAACCCTAATATAATTAGGGTTAATATAGTTAATATAGGTGGCGGCGATGTAGGGGGGTTTAGATTACAGGCAAAAGAGCTGATTACTTTTTGACAATGCCCCGCAAAAAGCTCTTTTAAGGGCTGGTAAAAGAGCTGGTTACTTTGGGGCAATGCCCCACAAAAGACCCTTTTATTAGGGATTGTGGCGGGGGATCACGGTTGACAGGTAGATAGACATTGTGCATGCGTTAGGTGTTAGGTTTTATTTTTCAGCTAGTTTAGGGAGTTACGGGGCTCCAATACACAGTGTAAGGCTTACTACGCCTGCAATTTGTGGCGAGGTGAAAATTTGGATACCAAACTGCGCTGGTTTGATATACCTGTCTATGGGCCAAAAAACTACGGCCGAAGGCAGAAATATACAAGCGTAACTTCTATGGTACGCCGTATATGTGATACCAAACCAGCGCAAATTTTGGCATCGCCGGCTTTTGTGGGCGACGATTTATATTGGATCGGGCCCCTAGTTGTCAGACACATCTCAGGTAAGTAGCTTTATGTGGTGACTTATGTGAATTCTAAATTGATTAGTCTGAAATGGCTTAGATACAAGGTAATCACAGAGGTAAAAAGTATAGTAATATAAGTGTTGGTTATGCAAAACTGGGGAATGGGTAATACATGGATTATGTAACGTTTTAAACAATAAAAATTTAGCAGTAGACTGTCCTATTTACTTATAATATTAATTCATGAGGTGTGAAACTAATTCTCCTTTTACAACAAGCAAAAACTAATAATTGCAATTAAAGAATAATGAGCATTCAGATGGTTGTATTTTACTCATTTACATATTGCATAGTTTAAAAGCATGATTTTAGCAATATTTTTAACTTTTCATTAAACTAAAACCTGTTTATTATTTAATAGATTTTTAATTGAAACACTGCTAGTTAAGGTCCTTAATGCAATAATTTTGATTTTGTGCAGAGTTATATGAAATTATTTATAAAATAATACTAAACTGAAGCTGGGTTTGGAATGGCTTCAAATGTGATAACCCCTAAAAGCCATTCAGACAGAATGGAAATGGGCCATTTGTTTGAGATATTATTTTATTTTCTATAAACTGTCTTTTTAGAGGTTGTCAGACTTTTTTTTTCAAGGTTACATCTATCACATGAACACAACAAAACAGTTACAGGAACTTTAAAAACTTAAAGGGACACTGAACCCAATTTTTTTCTTTCATGATTCAGATAGAGCATGCAATTTTAAGCAACTTTCTATTTTACTCCTATTATCAAATTTTCTTCATTCTCTTGGTATCTTTATTTGAAAAGCAAGAATGTCAGTTTAGATGCCGGACCATTTTTGGTGAACAACGTGGGTTTTACTTGCTGATTGGACAGCACCAATAAACAAGTGCTGTCCATGGTCTGAACCAAAAATTGTCTTGCTCCTTAGCTTAGATTCCTTCTTTTTTAAATAAAGATAGCAAGAGAACGAATAAAAATTGATAATAGGAGTAAATTAGAAAGTTGCTTAAAATTGCATGCTCTATATGAATCACGGTAGAATTTTTTGGGTTCAATGTCCCTTTAACTGGTATCTAAAAATTACTATTACCTATGCACATAGAGAAAGGGCCATGTTGATCCATGAAAAAGAGTAACTCCTCCCTGTCAAGCATCTTATCACTGACATCATGAAGAAACCTATAATTACAGTCCACTGCAGCATTCTTGAAACCCAGGAGTTAGTTTACTTGTATTATGCTATATTTATCAAGAGAGAAATTAGTTAATTGTTTAGACAGGTTCTCCAATGTACAGTGCCTGGTAACAGTTCCTGTGCACTTAGCTGTTTGACTGGTAAACTCTTCATTGTAAGGAAGCCAGCTGTGGTGTTAAGACAGACTCACATGCTATTATTGATTCCTAGGCTGTGAGTGGTCTTTTGACTCTTTCTCCTGCAATAGTCCAGTCTGGCAAGCAGAATAAACTAGTAGAGTGTATAGAGCTGAGCAATGCAGCTGCAAGAAGCTGAGAAGAGTCACATTGTTAGCCATGAAACTGCTGCAGTACAGGGACTTGTTGCTTCAGAGACTTGTTGCTTCAGAGACTTTCCCAGAGTAGTTTGCTTATGAGAATACTGTATATGTTCATCGTGTGTGTGAGCTAATAGGACTGTACTGAGTGAGTAATAAGCTCTTTGTTGTTCATTATAGCATCCTGTCTGTGTGTAAATAACCGAAGGGACATTTGAAGCAACCCACCCAGTATAACAATGTGATCCAAGAAGGTCCTAGACTGACAAACTGTGAGGCAAACTGCAGGTATTAAAGATAGCCTATTGTGTTTTTTATTTTCTGAAGATCTAAGGAGCAGAGGACCAACCTAAATGTATATAAGAGACACTCCAGATTCAGTATACCCAAAGCAACTGAAGGTATCATTGATAGAAAGGGAAGATGTAAAGATGGGCAGATGGGGTAGATACCATACATATTAGGAAAATGGGATTGAGTTTTTATAAGTTAATAACAAGAATAACTTGCTTTGCTTAAGTGTTTTAGGAAACCTATGGGGACCTTTGAACTGGATTTTTTTAAATAAAAGTTTTAGTATTTCTTCAGAGAAAATTGAGCTGAATAGAGGTATATAAGAGTTTAAGATTTAAATCTGATTACTGTTAGGATCCAATTAAATAAATAATTAAAAGACCTGCCATTCTATCAGATGGCCAATCTAACTTCAGTTTTTCTGGGAAAATAGAGGAAGAAAGGATTTAATGACATGAAGAATAGTAAAGAACTCCAGAAGATCCCGATTCTCCTCAAGATCTCTTTAGGTGTAACTTTTGAGAAAAGAATTTGGAAATTGGGCATGGAAGCAAGTAGTGTAATCAAACCCTAAATAGGTAATGGAAGCTGAAGATCCAGAAAATGTCCCTTACTTGTCAAAAACAAGGATATCATTTTGATGTGTAAACATACTGGTTAAGTTCCTCAATGAATGAGTATTGTTCTGTTTGATAATGTTCAGAAGATGCAATGTTTAAGCTACTGGTAAATTTGAATGAAGCTTGACATTCCACATAAAGGGCATAAGTCTTGTCCAGGAGCCAAATTACAAATTATTAATTAATATAAAAATTCCAATACTACAAAGATTCCCTCTTACACATAGGGCTCAGCTCACAATGACCAGAAGATAAACCAGACTATTCTCTGTGTAATTGTTTCCAGTTTAGCCAGACTCAATGCCCATACAGCCGGTGGAGTCCCATTTGCCACCATAAATTGGATAAAAATCATGCTTCTATACAACAGCCAGTATACTGGACCATCAATATCCACAGCCACATACTTGCAGTGTGTAAAGTATTAGCTCCAGCTCAGCATGTAATGGCATCATGTCACTGCCAGACAAGGCATCTCCTTGTTTCCCAAGGGAAAAGGCACCCCTCGGAGTAAGTGTCTAGCTACCTATCAAGTTCTCTTCATAACAAAAGTTCTACTGATAAATTATATATACACCTCAGACTGAGAGGGATTTTTTAGTGGTCATTTTCCCTTTGGAATAATCCTCTGGGGCACAGATATGCTGATTATTTGTCTGGAAAAATACTCTTTGATAATTAGTATGTCCCCTATTTGTTATTTGGAGGCAAGTTAAGGAAAGGATTCTCTATGACAGGAAATTTGTGGGACTAAAATTTACCTATTTATATTTATTTTTGTTCAATAATCATGCAAAATGGCCACAAATATATTAACATTTATTAAAATAATAATATACCTACACAGACTGATAGAATCGGCTTGTATTTGTATATGTTTAGCTTTATTAAACATTTAAATAATAATTTGTTTCTGTAAATTCTAGTTCTCAATAATTGCGTCCCAACCTTAACGTCAACACCATCTTAAAACAAAAGTAATAAAATCAGAGATGTAAAAGGCCAACTACATCCAAAGGGGTCATTTTCCGTATCTCCTAATTGGCTGGTTGTCCCTACCTACTCAGAGAAGTACTTGCCCAAAATACCAGAGAATTTTTAAAATTTTTGCTATCACTCCATTTAAACAGAAACTATATATTTTTAGGTAGAAATCCTAAGGTATGATTGAGGACCATTTTGGCATAGTTCACCCCCAAATCCGATCATATAAAATACCAACTATTAACTTTTTCACAAACTTTGTGTTTCTCACTGCAATTATTTACATACCGCTTGTGCAATCATGACACAAATAATTGTAAAAACTTCTCTGGGATCCCCTTTATTCAGAAAAAACACATACATATCTTTGCCACTGGTTTTGGTAATTAGAAGGCCGCTAATTGGAGTTGTACACCACAGTTCTATGTGAATAAGTGGTTAATCAGGAAGCTTGTAAGGTTAATTTTAGCTATAGTGCAGCGATTACCCCCACCACCTGACACCTCCCATCCCCTGATCTCTTCCAAACAGCTCTCTCCCCCTCCACCCACACTCATCCCCACCAACTTTGGTACTGGCAGACAGTCTGCCAATGTGCAGTTTGGGGAGGGGTGTTATTATTATTATTATTTTATTATTGTTTTTTTCTTGAAATGTAGTGATCCCCCTCAACCCTCCCACCTCCATGATCCTTATCAAATAGCCCTCTAAACATCTCCCTCCCACTGATGGCAGACATCTTTAGTAATAGCAGCTGCCTTCCAGCACATAATTTATGCATATTTTATTTTTTTTATTTTTTCACCAGCAATCTTCCACAGGGCACAATCACCCCCCCCCCCCCAACATTCAACCCCTTTTCTGAAGTGCACCATCCCTCTGTCTCCCTTAATTTTTTTTCCTTTTGGAGTGTAGGGCCCCTCCCACTCCCTCCCCCTAACTCAACCCTCTGCAGCGGGCTGACCACCCATTTCCCGCTTTCCTTTCCACACCTCCTGCTGGCACCAGCAGATGATCATTACAAATGATAACACACACAGTGTCACTGACTGCAACAATTTGGCATCTGCCTTCATATGGTACTGGAGCACCAATCATGCTCTGTTACCATATGCAGACAGATGCCTGCAGCTCAGGAGCAGCAGCTCTTACTTGAAAGCTGAGACTGCTGAAGCTTCTTGAAGCTGCAATGTACATCTACATTATTCTGTATGATGGGCTTCGTACTACATAAAATAGATCTAGGTCTTATTGGGTTAAGGGGTTAAGAAAAAATAATAATAAAAACTTTTACACTAAAAAAATTATCAAAATCAATAACTCAACAAACTATGGGCTCAAATTATTAAGAGGTGGATGCTGCTTTGAGCCCTTGTGGGACTACTTCTTACCCTCTAAACTACATAAAACCCCAAACACATTTGTTTGGGGTGATTGACAGGCCCTTCAATTGCATAAGTAGAGGGCAGCATTGCACAAGTAAGTACTACAAAAAAGCAATATATTACAATCTGCTAATAAAGAGCACCACCTATTGAGACAAGAGAGAAATGTGTGTGTATATATATATATATATATATATATATATATATATATATATATATATATATATATATATTAATATTAGTAATAAACACCAATATACAATATAAATAAAATAATCAATAAAATTAGATACAATAAGATACAGAAAAATTCATGTTAATGCTTGATGAATAAAATCAATATATATACCCAAATAACTTCAAAATAAATATAGGAATATATATATATATATATATATATATATATATATATATATATATATATATATATATATATATATATACATAGAATTCACTTTAAAAAATTAGACAGAATCTTAAACAAATGTTAGGCTTATCTTATGAGCAAAATACATATTTTTAAAAGGATATCTTTTGTACAGATGTTCTATTTTTAGCTCTATCCTCCAATCCACACTGCAGCGTCCTGGATAGACCCACAGGCAGGATAGGGTGGTGCTGGATAAGCAAATGGCAAAAGAAAAGAGGACAGGAGCGCAAGGGACTGATCTGAGTGTAGTATAATAAAAACTTAAATTTTAATGAAAATGATTACAAGAAACACACTCACACTTTTCACCCTCAAACAAATGATGTATGTATAGGGCACAGAAGCAAATGGACCAATAGTCAGGCTCACCACGAACCCCCTCCGGTGTAATGGATTCCCCCTTCAGTCACCATATATACGGGCTGCGGCTCTCCATCAAGCTGTATATTGTTCCCAAAGGTTCGTGGTCTCCACTCAAAGTGTCACAGTCAAAACCGGTTTTGCAATGTCCCAGAGTCTCTTTAAATGTTAATGTGTCCAAGAGTCTCTTAGCAAAATCACATAAAAAACTTAAAACGCCAGAATCACTCAGATTACCACGAAACACTCACAAGCCGGCTAGAGTGTTTGTGGATCTGACTCCTCACAGCGTGTGTAGATGTGGGCATGGCCTTACGCTTTTCGTGGGACTCCTCCCCACTTCATCAGAGGCATGCCCACATACCTGCAAACAGTCTATTTATACCGAAACCTCATATCTGTTTGACACAAATATCGGAACAATAAGCCATTTTGCTCACAGCTATCATCCTGGTAATTAGCATATTCTATTGTTTCATATTCTGATATTATGTTCCAACATTATGTGTTATTGTGATCAATCATATTATTAAAAAATATATTTTTTGCATACAATTAATTTCCTGATAAGCAAATAATATGTACACGCTGTCTATAATTTTATACATAATCATTAAGTTCATTCTATGAGATAACATTTTATTTCTACTATTAAAAAACCTTAAATCATATAAATAAAACCTAATTCATAAACACATTAAGATACAGAAACATTTATATAATAGAACCAAATTTGATCTAAAACACCATTTAAAAAGACATACAATCCATATATAAAAAGACACATAGTACATCAATCTTGTGATGTCCTGTTGTATATATGTAGTGATAAACATATATACACACACACTGCTGCATATCCTGTACATATAATAGTTTTCACCTTTTAAAAATATGTGGAATACAGTATATGAGTTATATTAGTTGAGTATATAGTTTCTCTGAAATAGCTTTTTTTTAAAAACAATAAATTGGTTGCTCATGGAGTTTATACTGTAATTAATACCCTTACCAGGGCCGCCACTAGAAATGTTGGGGCCCCTGACTTAACCATTGATCAGGCCCCCCCCCCTCCTTTGACATGTGCAATTTTTGACCAAGTGACTAAAACGTATATGCACTTTATTCTTAAAGGGACATTAAACCCAAATTTTTTCTTTCATAATTCAGACAGATAATACAATTTTAAAAAACATTCCAATTTACTTCTATTATCTAATTTGCTTCATTCTTTAGATATCCTTTGTTAAAGAAATAGCAATGCACAAATTGGGTTTAATGTCCCTTTAAGTGTCTATTTAAACTTGGAAATGTTGTAAAGGTAGTAACATACACTGAAACACACACACACTCACACATAAGTATTCACATATAGACACTCTAGCAAACATGCAAAGAAACTCAGACACAGACACCCAAACAGACACTTAGCACTTGTTTACATTGACCTGACAAGTAATGAGGTAAACTACAGTATTGTAAACAAAAAGGAGATTTAGAAAACAAAATATGGAGTTCTGATTATCTTTTTGTAAAGGAAGATGCCAACTAAATGATGACAACAGCATGCAGTGGCTTAAAGGAAGGGCCCTGAACTGCCTAAACAATAATTTAAAGGTTAAATAGTAGATTGGTGACTTCCGGAAAGGTCTCGTTAGTCTCAAAGTCTGTAGAAAGATGTGAATAATCAGTAGTAACTGATCAAACTTGCACATACACCCAAGGAAACACCAACAGAGACAGCCTCAAAAACACACAAAGACATACACACACACACACACAGACACCCACAGAAAACACAGAAATACATACATACATACCCTCACTGAGACATCCACAGAAAACACACAAAGACATAAACACACCCTCACAGAGACACCCACAGAAAATACACACCCTCACAGAGACATCCACAGAAAACACAGACATACATACACACACATACACCCCCCCTCACAGAGACATCCACAGAAAACACAGACATACACACCCACCCTCACAGAGGCATCCAGAGAAAATACACAAAGACAAACACGCCCACCCTCACAGAGACACCCATAGAAAAAGCTCAAAGACATAGGCACACACCCTCACAGACATCCACAGAAAATGCACAAATACATACACACCCACCCTCACAGAGATACCAACAGAAAAAAAATACATACACACTCATAGAGACACAAACCAAAGCACACAGACATAAACACAGACACCCACAGAAACACTCACAGGAGGAAACATTTATGCACCTTGCATCCCCTAAATCAACAGTGTGTGACATGCATGATAAAAAAAAAAAATGCAGAAATTAAGAGATCACTTTTTAAAGAATCATATTTGTAAATGTGCAAACAAAAATAATTCTGTGAATTCAAAATTGTACATTAATGATCTGGGTAGATGGCTAGATGAAGAAAAGTACTTTTAAAAGGTTGACATATGTTTGTTTGATATTTTCCCCAACCAAGAGCATGACTTCAAATATAGTGTACAAATGTTCCCATCTATCAGCTGTACTTGTGGATTTTGAAAATGCTGTACTCTATATGGTCTTGGTGGAACCATAAGCTGTGGTACTCATACCATTAGATCTGGTTAAATGCAGGATTTAAGCTTTTTGGTATGCATTTCAAAATTAAGTCAGCTGTAGAGTAAACTGAACAGTTTTAAGTTAACCTGTCTCATTTCCAACACTGAGCAATCATAGTCTGAGAGTATAACATGTTATGCAGATGTAAAAAGCTTAGATAAAATGCCTCCTTGTATCTGGAAAGTCCTTGCATAAAGGGGCAGTAAACTGGAATGTAATATATATCATTTGTGTATTGAGGAGGAAACATTTCTGCATGGTTTTAAATATAGAATTTCTACAGCATTGTCAAATAATCATAAATACACTGCTGCTAAAAAAAATGTGTTTTTATGGACCCCTGGCCCCACCATACAACTACTACCACACTGAAATTACAATCTTAAATTGCACAAAGAAATAAAAAACATTTGCTAAGTAATTCCTACCTCCTCTGCAAATGAAAGTGATCAGACGTCTAACTCAGGCACACACTCTACAAACAAAGTGCCAAGTCTGTCTCACACTGTGCATAGTGGTTTAGTGCACACTCAGAAATCCTCTCAAATGCTAATACTTTACTCCTTCTAATAACATTTCCCATGCTCAATTAGCACTCTGCTGTAGTACCCACTGGTGGCTGCCAAAATTTAAAAAAAAAAAAAAATTTTTTTTTTTTTTTTTTTTTTTTTTTAGTTCTTGCCTCATGGGGCCCCCCTAGCCCATTGGGCCCCTGACAGGAGTCACCCCTGTCACCCCCTGATGGCGGCCCTGACCCTTACTAACCTAACCAAGCTATCCTCCTATTGGAATAATCTATTGTTGATAGAAGAAATACTGATAATCATTATATGTTAGACGTGATGCACTACTAGACCATACATTTATTTTCTATCTAAATAAGAGATTATATTTCCTGATTATCAGTGACCCTATATTTATTTTATTTTAAATCGGGAGACATGCACTAGGACTCAATGAAGGCTGCTAGATCAACCTCTCTGTTCATACCATGTGGCTCTAGGGTACCAGAAGGTCTCTCTTTGTCTCAGAGTTCTGAGGTGATCACCACCTCTTTCATCTCTCTTTATATGTTCAATTGCTTTTATTTTTAGATTACTATTGTCCCTCATATGGGCTTCCAGAAAGTGTGCTGATACTCCATGGGTTGTGAGTCCTATATCTATATTTCTTAGATGTTCAGTTAACCTATACTTTACTTTCCTTTTCGTTCTTCCCACATACTTTTTCCCACACAAACATTCTAATAGGTAAACCACATAGTTGGACTTGCAATTCATTAATTCTTGGATGTCATATTTTCTATTATCTTTGCTAGAATAAAAATGTTTATTATCAGGGTGCATATGAGTGCAACAAGTGCACCCTTTTCTCCCACATCTAAAGAAACCTTTAGTGTGCTGTCTCAACCAGTTAGTTCCAGTTTCTTTTTTCCTAAGTTTACTTGGGGCCACCATATTTTTTTATAGATTGGTTCTTCCTGTATACCACTCTGCCCTTTTTAGGGATAATATCTTTTAACAAAGGATCTTGTAAAAGAATAGGCCAGTATTTGTTCAGTGCTTTTTCAATATTCTTGTGTGCATTGTTATATTTCGTAATGAAATTTACCCTATTGTCGTTGTTACCATTCTTTGTTTCTTTTTGTCTTGCCCCATCTGAAGGCAAACTGGATCCTAATCTTCTGGCCCTTTCTCGTGCTTTTGTTATCAGTTTCCTGGGATATTCTTTGGCCCTAAATCTTTTTTCTATGATCTCAGCTTCCTTATTGTATGTTTCTAAGTCTGTACAATTTCTTCTTGCTCTCTGGAACTGGAGTGACTGGAGTATACATACAAGAATCTACTACTCAGATACCTGCTTAAATGTTTAGATTAGTTCAACTGTTTTCCTCAATTCATGGGTGTTTGCAGCGCCACTGGCTGTTGTACATAAATTATTAAGGGCCAGATTATAAGTGGAGCGGTATTTAACTCTCCTGCTCTTGTGCTAACCAGTGTTAATTTCGTCTACTAAAACTAGACTTAAATGACTATAAAACTAAAGAGATTCTGATGACTAAAATACGACTAAAACGAAAATGACATTTTAGTCAAAAGACTATGACTAAAACTAAATCAAAATGACATTTTAGTCAAAAGACTATGACTAAAACTAAATCAAAATTTGCTGACAAAAAAACATTTTATGCAAGGTGTTTTAATCAATCCATATCCAATTACTGCTCTTTTGTAAAATTTACGAAACTTAGTTTTATTAAATTTTAAGATAAATAAACACGTTATATACCACAACAGTTAAATCTGTTAAATCTGTATTGTATGTTTAAACCTTAATACCATAAATAAAAACAGGTTAATAAACCTTTACTCCAGGAGTATATAATGAGTTTGGAAGTTCTAGAGCAGTGCTAATATCGTTGCCGAAAATGTTTCGAATCTGTGAACAAACAATTGATTCTTCCTATAGAAATATGCATAACCCACGAGTATGGGTTTAAATTATGCTGTGCCTGTGCTAGCTGCAGAAGCTTTTTGTTGTGTTGAGTTACTTGATACTTGTTTTAATTATTAACAGAGAACTGTTAAAGTTTTTATATTGGGTAATATGTTCAATATAGCCAATACAGTTTACAGTTAGTTTTTTTTTATATTTTAAAGTTGCACTTCTGTTTGTTTATGAAACTTGGTTTTATTTCATTTTAAGTTTAATAAAGATGTTACATATCACAACGGCTAAATCTGTGTCTGTATTGCATGTTTAAACCTTAATACCATAAATATTACCATGTGTTATGTTTACTCCTGGAGTATATAATCAGTTTGCAAATTTTAGAGAAATGCTTAAATAATGCATTACACTTTAACTAAACCCCTTAGATTTTAGTCGACTAAAATCTACTTGATATTTAGTCGACTAAAATCTACTGGAGATTCAATCGACTAAAACTAGACTAAAACTAGACTAAAACTAAAACAATTCAGATGACTAAAATACGACTAAAACTAAAATGGCATTTTAGTCAAAAGACTAAAACTAAGACTAAATTGAAATTTGCCGTCAAAATTAACACTGGTGCTAACTCTAGTAAGTAATAGTAATAGTGCTCGTATTACAAGGTTAAAGTAAACTGTTTACACCGATGCGCATTAAAAGCTGCTTAGAATATAGTGTGCATGATAACGTATTCCCCCAAAGAAGTCGATGGAGAAAAAAAAGTGGAAAAAACCTAACACCCTAGTCATGCGCAAACACGATCGCATATTCTTGAGTGCGCTAACCCGATGTATGTATATATATATTAATATTTCACTTTCCGATGTTCTTCACATAGTAGTTCTTCACATAGTATGTTGATTTATTCATAAATATATATATATATATATATATATGATTTTTTTGCACAGATATATATATATATATATATATATATATAAATAGATGATTATATATAGATATAGATATATACAGGAGTAGCTATTGAAAATACATTGAACATTTTCTGCTGTGTGCAGAACATTGGAATGTCAATAAATACACAGTATAACACTTTATTAAAAATTCATATTGCATAAATATAGTTTTACATGTTTTCATCTACTTGACTGCAAAGGGCTCCAATGCACTTATATATGTCTGTATGTGTGTACATATGTAAATACATATATACACATATAAATACATAAATACATCTGTACACACACACATATATACAGTATACAACAGAAGTGAGTACACCCCTGGGCAAACAATATCACTTAAATATCAAATTATTCAAAATTGTATAACCTCTCAACATTTGTATTATAAACAATCAAAAACAAATACTTTAGAAAGATTATAGTGAAAATACAGGCCCCAAAGTAGAAACTTAATGCAACAAAAGTGAATACACCTATGGTCACTGACACACAAGTTAGAACACTGAAACACCTATGATTTCCAATTAGCCTAATTGCATGAGTATAGTTACCAGAACAGTCTAATGTTTTGACCAATGGGCTGTGTCTATCTGCAAGTCTGCATCATGTATCCACATGGAAAAGAACGTGACTTAATTTTTGTCTCAGAAAAACTCTCTATCCTTAGAATGAAAGCAGAAATAAGCAAGATAGTATCGGACCATGCCATTGCATCTTTATTAGTCTCTCCTTTTTTAATACTAAAGATAAAAATCATTTCTTCTCCTTTCCACATTTTGTTCTTAATAAACCTAGATTTTCGAACTGGCTGAAGCAAAAATGGAAGGATTTCTGTACCCTTAATATTTTCTCCTATGGTAAGATAGAAACCTTCTGGGAAGCTTCAAAAGCAGTACTACGCAGCGAGATTAAATCATACCTTAGTTTTTGGAATAAGAAAACAATAGCCTTAGAAATCCAGTTAGCCAATCGGGTGAAAAAAGCCTACAGGAAGTTTCAGCTTATTCTTCTGGGACTAATTGGAATAAATATGTTGCAGCTAGAAAGGAGAGGGATGTGCTCTTAAAACAAAAATCTCAGACAGAAGAATTATAAAATAGTAATCATTATAGAGGTTTCTTCGGTACTTCTGCAAAATATTTGGCCAAACTCACTAAAAATAGAAAGAGTAAAAATTATATATCCGCCATCAAATCCGGTAATGATAGATTTACTGACTCCAAAGATATTGGTAATTCTTTCTTCTCTTTCTACATGTATGCTGATGATTTACTTCTTTTTTTTAACGCAATAAATCCTATACCATTTTTTTTAGTTCTCCAATTGTTTAAGTTATTCATTTCCTTTTCAGGATATAAGATAAACTATGAGAAAAGTGAATTTCTATGGGTAAGTAAAATTACTCTTAGTTATCAAGATCACCGATTTAAAACAATTGATTTTTTAGATACCTTGGTATACATCTACATACGGATCCTAAAAATTGTTACAAGCTAAATTTTTCACCCTTGTTACAGAAAATTAAGTCTGATTTAGAACTCTGGACAGTTTTCCCTATATCAATTTCTGCCCAAGTCAATCTTATAAAAACAATTATTTTCCTGTGTTTATTATTTTTATTTCAGAATTTACCGCTTTGTATAACAAATACTGACTGCCGCAAATTATATTCTTGGTTGACAAATTTTATTTGGAGGGGTAAAAGATCTCATATTTCCTTAAATAAATTGATGCAAAAATCAGCTACTGCTGGTCTTGCCCTTCCAGATGTTAAGCTATACAATATAGCCACATTAGTTAAAATTGCTATTGATTGGCTGATTGAAACCAAGATGAGTACCTCTATTGATTTAGAAAGTTATTTTATTGCACCCTTTTCTCTTAAGGATATCATAAACTATCCCTGCAATGAATTACCTCCCAACATATTATGTCAAATATCTTTTAAAAATATAATCAAGGCCTGACAGAAATTTTGCTATGTACTTAAGCCTGACTTTAGATATTCTGAATTCCTCCCCATAATTGGTAATCCATTATTTTCCCCTGGAATTTCCCAGAAGGTTTTTTTCATCATCGACAGGAAAAGAACTCAAATTTATTATCCAATTAATCTCTGAAGATGGACTCATTATACCATACCCTCATATTATACAGCAATTTAATCTTTCAATAGTTGATTGGTTTGTATACCTCCAAATAAGACAATATATTAATAGCCTACACCTGGATAGTGGTTCTTTAGATTGCTGGTCCGATATTAAATCTTGTATCAAAAAAATTGAAGCTGGTTACTCTTCAATCTTACTTATCTACAATATTATGCTCAATAAAAAAAGTCAACTATTTCTGAATAAATTATTTAATTTTTGGACATTTTTCTTTCCTTCCCTTGATTCAAATTTTGTTAGATATAGTTTTGCAACTCTGGATGAGTACGAGATCTCGGTATCTTGGAAAGAATCACACATGAAACTTTTGAATAATTATTATTTATCACCTTCTAGGATGGTGAGATTTTTTCCCTCTCAACAGTTCCCCTGTCCGAGTTGCATGTCTCTTAATGCAGATGTGTTACATATGTTTTGGTATTGCCCTAAAATCTCTCAATTCTGGCAGAAAATTATTTTCTGGCATAATAAATTTCATAATGAGAGCGTCTCCCTTTGCCCAGAGAATATATTTTTTCTTTTTTTCATGAACAAATCCCTTCCTCTTCTAGGAAGGTTTTGAATACCATTATACTGGCAGCTAGACATCTTATCCTCAGAAATTGGAAAGCACATTCTGCCCTGGTTTCTCCCTTTCCTTAAGGAGATTTAAAACCAAATTATATTTGAATCCTTCCATGTTCAAACCATATCAGAAACAATATATATTTTTTTTTTGGTAAACTGGTCTCTTATAATACAAACCTACACGATTATAATTCAAAAACAGATCATCTCCCATTTTCTAAACTCTATCAGCTTTGTGGAGTTGGTTTTAAATGATGTATTCCCTGCTCATTGTTTAATTTCCAACAGAAAACCGTAAGACTTGGACATTGGAGGGCAGGAGGGGAGGGTGTAAAGTGGAGAGGTTATAGGGGCATTTTTTTCTTTCTTTCTTTTATTATGTTTTTATGATAAAAGATAAAATCATTTATGTGTCGAGATAACTGTATTGCAATGAATTAATGTATAATTGTAATTTGTTATTTTAAATGACCAATGATTTGGCCAAATTTGTGTTTATTCATTGAAATTTATGTATGCCTCTTTTGCTGTTTTTTCCCATGAATGTACTTAATAAATTACTTAAAAAAAACCCCGAAAAGAATTGCCAGTGGAATTGAAAAATCTGATTGTGAGACTTCACAAAGATGGAAAAGGATACAGGAAGATTGGTGACCAACTAAAAATCAGTCAAAACGCAGTTGCAGCAGTAATCAGGAGGTATAGATCAATACACAGAGCCAAAAATCAGAGCCGCAGTAGCTGTCCTCCTAAAATGACACCACGGACAGTGCGCTACTTGCACAATCTAGCTCTGAAAAACAAGCAACAGGCAAGTGCTTCAGATTTGTATCAAGGCAAGTGCTTCAGACTTGGCTCAGGGATTGTCATACCTGGCCAAACTGCTCCTGCCCTGTTTAACCTCTCCATCTAACAGATTATTTGGCGCACAATCTGTAAGAGTCTTTGAAATTAACGGACACATTTTGTGCTAAGATCTTTGCCTTTGAAGCCACTTCATTAAAGCAAAGTGTCTGAGCACTGCCACCTTCCCACTATTTGTGGGATCGCGATGCACCAGAGCTTTCCAGGTTAAATGTGGGGGCCCTGTGTGAGCTCTGTCCGCTAGTGCTGGGGAAGGGATGGTAGCAGGAGGGGCCACATGGAAGTCACAGGCTGAGGCACTGCAACATGTTCTTTAGCAGCTCTGTCATTGCTGCTGACATGCTTGCCCCGCCAACGTTTAGTTTTAATTTTCACTGCTGGGCTGGGGGCTGTTACATTAGTCCTCCCTTGACAGTTGCATATCCACCCTCTTCACCTCTCTAAAAGCCTACACACAGACAAAGTACAGTGAGCGGGCTCTTATTGAGAAGACAGGGCAAGTGTGTGTGTAAGGAGCAGCGTTTAGAGAACGGCACACTTGCTTCTGCTTGTATGTATGACCGAGTATATGTAATGTCATATACTCAGTCATACATACAAGCAGAAGCAAGTGTGCTGTTATACAGGGAGTGCAGAATTATTAGGCAAGTTGTATTTTTGAGGATTAATTTTATTATTGAACAACAACCATGTTCTCAATGAACCCAAAAAACTCATTAATATCAAAGCTGAATAGTTTTGGAAGTAGTTTTTAGTTTGTTTTTAGTTATAGCTATTTTAGGGGGATATCTGTGTGTGCAGGTGACTATTACTGTGCATAATTATTAGGCAACTTAACAAAAAACAAATATATACCCATTTCAACTATTTATTTTTACCAGTGAAACCAATATAACATCTCAACATTCACAAATATACATTTCTGACATTCAAAAACAAAACAAAAACAAATCAGTGACCAATATAGCCACCTTTCTTTGTAAGGACACTCAAAAGCCTGCCATCCATGGATTCTGTCAGTGTTTTGATCTGTTCACCATCAACATTGCGTGCAGCAGCAACCACAGCCTCCCAGACACTGTTCAGAGAGGTGTACTGTTTTCCCTCCTTGTAAATCTCACATTTGATGATGGACCACAGGTTCTCAATGGGGTTCAGATCAGGTGAACAAGGAGGCCATGTCATTAGATTTTCTTCTTTTATACCCTTTCTTGCCAGCCACGCTGTGGAGTACTTGGACGTGTGTGATGGAGCATTGTCCTGCATGAAAATCATGTTTTTCTTGAAGGATGCAGACTTCTTCCTGTACCACTGCTTGAAGAAGGTGTCTTCCAGAAACTGGCAGTAGGACTGGGAGTTGAGCTTGACTCCATCCTCAACCCGAAAAGGCCCCATAAGCTCATCTTTGATGATACCAGCCCAAACCAATACTCCACCTCCACCTTGCTGGCGTCTGAGTCGGACTGGAGCTCTCTGCCCTTTACCAATCCAGCCATAGGCCCATCCATCTGGCCCATCAAGACTCATTCTCATTTAATCAGTCCATAAAACCTTAGAAAAATCAGTCTTGAGATATTTCTTGTCCCAGTCTTGACGTTTCAGCTTGTGTGTCTTGTTCAGTGGTGGTCGTCTTTCAGCCTTTCTTACCTTGGCCATGTCTCTGAGTATTGCACACCTTGTGCTTTTGGGCACTCCAGTGATGTTGCAGCTCTGAAATATGGCCAAACTGGTGGCAAGTGGCATCTTGGTAGCTGCACGCTTGACTTTTCTCAGTTCATGGGCAGTTATTTTGCGCCTTGGTTTTTCCACACGCTTCTTGCGACCCTGTTGACTATTTTGAATGAAACGCTTGATTGTTCAATGATCACGCTTCAGAAGCTTTGCAATTTTAAGAGTGCTGCATCCCTCTGCAAGATATCTCACTATTTTTGACTTTTCTGAGCATGTCAAGTCCTTCTTTTGACCCATTTTGCCAAAGGAAAGGAAGTTGCCTAATAATTATGCACACCTGATATAGGGTGTTGATGTCATTAGACCACACCCCTTCTCATTACAGAGATGCACATCACCTAATATGCTTAATTGGTAGTAGGCTTTCGAGCCTATACAGCTTGGAGTAAGACAACATGCATAAAGAGGATGATGTGGTCAAAATACTAATTTGCCTAATAATTCTGCACTCCCTGTATATATATATATATATATATATATATATATATATGTAATTTTTTCATACTATGACATCATTTTAACTATTTTTTATATCACTTTTAATGCTATACACAATTAAGAATTTATTTATCTGGCTTTGATATATATAACACCTCTGAGTGTGATGTTTGCTGCAATTAATATATATATTTTTTATTTTAACATGTTATGATCTTTATAATATAGAACAACCTTATCTTTATATCAGTTCTTTTACATTCATGGGGGTCTAGAGTTAACTATTTGCCTGTTGCATGGATATTTGATATATGCTTAATTTATTTTATCTCCCTTCATATATACAGCTATAAATAATGCTGACCATTGCTTGTTCAGAAATACATAATTAATAATAACTCTTTTACTCAGTACTGTGGTTATGTTTGTTTACAAAAGTAATCCCCAGAAAGGCTGCAGATATTTAGTTAAATGTGCTTAAGGGTCAAATCGCCATGACTTCATTCCCATCTTACCCAATAAAGACACAGACACATATTTGGAGGTATAAGACCGTGAAGCAAGGTCGCGTTTATTAAACAGAACCAGGCAAACTCTTATTAACTTGAGAAGCTTAAGGCTTATATATAGATGGGTGGCGGCATCTGAGGCTAAACTATATTCTAAGCCTAACCATAATTTAGTATATATATATACAACCAGCGTAGTGAGGTCACCGGCCCGGATTGGTTGTTGCAATGCTCCTGCCGAGCATTGCCCTTCAGAGGCTGGCATCATCCACAAGGGGTTTCTAGGTCAGCAGGCCCGCGGGGAGAGGCGTTACAAGCTGCGACTTGCAACATCATGCCCCTCCCATTAGCTCGACCACACCCTCGCGGAAACCATAAAAATTATTCGGCCGGGACCCCGCCACGCCAGCCGATGATTTCTACTCTTATGCTAGCAAATTGCTCCGTACCCATAAAGGTCATCATTTAGACGTAAGACGCACAACATACGCCCATGATGTGGAGCTAAAAATTACCACTTTGGACTTAAGATCAGCTAGCCTGAGTAGGCATGCCCCTGCCAAAGTCCTAACAAAACCACCCTAATGGCAGCTGTTCCCTCAGTGCCGCCCCCCTTCCTGCAACAAAATATCAAACATGTTAACAACAAGGGAGGGATGGGCGGGGAAAAAACCTTTCTCCAGCAGTTGCAGACAAGAAAGAGGAAGTGTTCCAGCATCCATGCACTTTTATAACAGGTAAGAGTCCCCACCCCACATATTGCAACAATTGTTGCAAACTCACACACTGCACAGCTTCACATTTCAGTCAGGCAGCATAACCCTTAAGATGCTACATGCACAAATATGCCTTCCACTACCATAAGGGTCAAATCGCCATGACTTCATTCCCATCTTACCCAATAAAGACACAGACACATATTTGGAGGTATAAGACCGTGAAGCAAGGTCGCGTTTATTAAACAGAACCAGGCAAACTCTAAACTTATTAACTTGAGAAGCTTAAGGCTTATATATATATGGGTGGCGGCATCTGAGGCTAAACTATATTCTAAGCCTAACCATAATTTAGTATATATATATATACAACCAGCGTAGTGAGGTCATCGGCCCGGATTGGTTGTTGCAATGCTCCTGCCGAGCATTGCCCTTCAGAGGCTGGCATCATCCACAAGGGGTTTCTAGGTCAGCAGGCCCGCGGGGAGAGGCGTTACAAGCTGCGACTTGCAACATCATGCCCCTCCCATTAGCTCGACCACACCCTCGCGGAAACCATAAAAATTATTCGGCCGGGACCCCGCCACAAGAGATACCACCTGACTCCCATAATGGAGCTCTTGCCGCCACACCTAGGGATAGCTAACTGACATGCCGCCTCAACGCGCCAGCTAGGTTAGCCAAAAATAGCTCTAAGCCCTCCTCTGTTAAATGAACCCCGTCCGGCCTGTACAGCCGCTTGCAGTCCCCCAAGATGTTATCGTGCCTGATTACAAAACCACCTTCCTCCACGATCAACCTCCCCACATCCCTGTTCAATTTCTTCCGAATACGGTAGGCTGAATGGTGCACTCTCACATGCCGCCACTGCAAGCGCGCAATCACATTTGACCAGTGCCACTCGCACTCCCGGAAAACGCACTTTCAACCAACGTACATCCGATTGAATGATGTTCACCAACTCCAACACAGGCAAACTCCCCACATCATTTCCCCCAAGATGCAGCACTATCAATGAAGGCCGCCCCCAACGAAGGAAGGCCTCCTCCAGGAGACCCGGCAAATCACTCCACAACATTCCCCTTTTTCCCAGCCATCTAATTGAAACCGCATCTGGACGAAATCCCAGCTGCTGGCCGTCCGGGTGCTTCAAAGTGTGAATGGCCGCCCAGTGAACGTACGAGTGGCCGACTATCCACGCTCTACAAGGAGGGGCTCTTACACCTAAAATCAACAAAAATCCACATTACTAAGTCCCCGTCCACTTGTCCATACCCCCCCCCTTTTCCAACTATCTACACTTTACTCTGAAGGGGTCTAATGTATGACCTATACCGCTTGGAACTCCACCTTCCCAATTTCTTAATCTCTCTCTCCGATGCCCCAGCCGCAGCTGCGCTGGTGGCCGCTCCAATGCGAAAGGAGTGGGGAGCGATGAGCCCAGGGTCCAAGCCGACCCTCTTAGCCGCTTCCTCCAACACCCTCCAAAACTGGAATCTGGACAAATTGGACCCATCCGCATGAATAAAAAACTGCCCTGAACTCCCTGGCCTCCTAACCAAAAATTCAGAAGCGAGCCGGATGGGGCAACACTCCACAGAGTCCTGCTGCTGTATGGATAACCATACACCTTTCCTTTCTTGATCTGTCTTAGATCTGGGGATGAACAACAATAGCGCCTGCATGTCAAACCTGACATGCTGCGCTTGGACACCGCAACCTACCGCCGACCTGGTTGGACTAACTATCTCACCTACTCTCAAAGCCCCGAAGAAAGCAACCGCAAACGCCGCCCTAAACAAAGCAACCTCATACTCATCCGTCCACACTTCTGGCAGCGCTGCCAATAACGCCCCCAGCCGCTGAATTGTAATGGGCTCTCGCCGATCCGCTGACTTAGCCTCTATCCTACCCCAACCTTTCATTACCTGCCTAACCAGGAAAGCACTCGTCCCATCCTGGATACCCCTCCATTTGGCAAAGAAGGATAAAGCAGCTAGCCTTCCCTGCATGGATCCTTTCCTACAGCCACCTTTCTTCAAACAAACCATCTACTCAAGCAACAAAGCTGGCGATCCGGATTCCACCGGGACGCCCTTACCCTTGAGGAAGACTTCCCATTCCGCCCAGTACTTGCCGTAGGCCTTCCAGGTAGCAGGTGCCAGTGACGCCTGAACCATCGAAGTCAGCACGTCCCCCCTTCCGCCACCTGCCAAAGAAAGGAAGGACAAGGAGTACCAACCTTTGCTGCCCTTGGTGCCAATTTCCTGAATGCCTCCCATTGGCCTCGCGACAACGCGTCTGCCAATACGTTATCAACCCCAGGCACATGCCGCGCCGTAAAGTCAATGTTGTGCTGCAAGCACCGCAGCACCACCCAACGAAGGTAACGCACCACAATAGGGGAAGAGGCTGAAAGATTTTTGATAGCAAACACGACGCTCAGATTGTCGCACCAGAATATTACATTCTGGTTTGCTAATTGCCGCCCCCATAACTCAATGGCTACGACAATAGGGAACAACTCCAGGAGTGTAAGGTTCCTGGTCCATCCCCTCTCAACCCAGGCCCCAGGCCACTCCCCGGCACTCCAGGTGCTGTTGAAGTAAGCCCCATAACCCTTTGCTCCCGCCGCGTCCGTGAACAGATGCAGAGCCTGACTAGATGTCCTCACTTGCCTCCATAACAAGACCCCATTGAAATCCTCCAGGAACAACTCCCAGATTCTCAAATCCTCCTTCATATCTGGAGACACCGGACACGACTTGCGGCTTCCGCTATCCCCTTTTAGAGGGCCCTCCAACCTCCTGTTGAATACTCTGCCCATCGGGATAACTTTGCACGCGAAATTGAGCAAACCCAGTAAACACTGCAACTCTTTTATCGAGAGCCGGTCAGCCGCAGCAGCCGAAGAAACAGCGGCCAGCATTCGAACCACCTTATCCTTTGGCAACCTGCACTGCCTTTCTACAGTATCGATCTCGATACCCAGAAACGTCAGGCAAGTGCATGGCCCCTGGGTCTTGTCCTCCGCCAATGGGACCCCAAAACGCGCAAATAGGGCTCTCATCACTGACATGAGCCGCGCGCACTCAGACGACCTAGCTCTGCCGATTAGCAGAAAATCGTCCAGGTAATGGGCTATAAGCCCACCCCACGCTTCCGAAAACACAGCCCAGTGCAGGAATGTGCTGAACATCTCGAAAAATGCGCATGAGACCGAGCAACCCATTGGGAGACAACGATCTACATAGTAAGCACCTTCGAACCAGCATCCCATCAACCGAAAGGATGCTGGGTGAATAGGCAACAAGCGGAAGGCCGACTCAATATCGAGTTTTGCCAAGAGTGCCCCAACACCAGCCTGTTGCACCAAAACCATTGCTTGGTCAAACGACTAATAAAAAACTGAGCTAACCTTCGGGTTGATTGCATCATTGACTGAATTACCTTTCGGGTATGATAGATGCTGAATCAACCGGAATTTCCCTGCTTCCTTCTTCGGAACAACCCCCAGTGGGGCGACCACCAAACCCTCAATGGGCGGCTCCCGAAAGGGGCCCACCATCCGACCTAAACTCAGTTCTTTGCCCAGTTTATCCCTCACTACGTCAGGGTAGTCATACGCTGACTTGAGGTTCCGCTTCTGACGCGCTCCAATCACCGGACCTACCACCGGAACCGGACAGGAGAAGCTCCCCCGCCCTCCTGTCCGGGTATGCCCTGAGCCATGGCTCAAGGGCGGCCACCCTCAATGGCATTGGTGCCCTTCGCCCCAGCAGCCCCCCTGCCGGCTCCGCGGCCCCCCGTCTCTTTTCGTCTAGCACATTCGGTCCCTGGGTGACCAGCTCCGCAGTATATGCAGGAGTGTCGAAAGGAGCAGCTCGCTCCTCGGTCACACTTCCCGTCATTAAACTTCCAACACTCTCGCCCTTTTCTCTTGACTCCTCCCATCTGCTTACTCCCCCCGGCCCTTGCACCTGAAGGGGGGGAGGGGGAGTGCTTCGAACCCAAGCGAGCCATAAATGCACATCCATGGTGCCAAAGGTCAGCAAAGGGTTCCCCACCATCTTACGTCTATAATCCGCATCATAAGACCGCCACACCCCCTCCTTATACGTCTTATGGACAAACTCAATAGTTTCCATATATTTTAACACGTCAACACGCAGCTCCGGCTTCGCCTCTACCAGGCAAGAAGCCAAAACCCTAAAGCACGTGCGCCACTCGTCCATTGTCTCCGGTCTCCTGACCTTTTTTGGACCGGAGCCGTCCTCGCTCTGCTCCTTGGCCTTATGGGCCTCCAGCGACAAATCGAAAATGTGCACATATTTGCCATCTCTAATTTTTTTGATCGTCAGCTTTAAGGTGAGAATGCAATGAATGCACATTGCAGGGGTAAGCATCCCCTTGCAGCGCCACTTTCCTGTCCGCCACCGCCAAGCTGACAGCCCCTGACCCTACCTGCTGACCAACACTCACTGAGTCCCCCATCTGCACTCCCCCACCCGGAGCTAGCCTCAATTCCTGCCTCTGTTGCCCAGCTACCAACCTACGCAGATACTTCAATACCCGTTTTTGAGGTTTGGACACTGGCCCTAAGGAGTCGTCACTCTCAGAGCCAGTGTCACTAGATGACCCACCCGCACCCTCCACCAGCACCCCACACAATGCAATCTCACCTGCTCCTGTCGCCACCGGGGGAAGAGCCTCCTGGCTTGGTCCGGTCCTCTGAGTCACTTCTCGCCTAGCATCAGGTCCAACTGCCACCACAGCGGCCCCGCTCACCTGGGGAGACAAAACAGAATCGGGAGCACCAGGGATCAAGGAATGGGCACCACCCCCTCCCGCTACAGAACTACCTTGCTGACCACCCACCGGGACCCCAACTCCCAACTGCACCGCTCCACCCGCCCCTGAGTTTCCAACCACTGCCCCATGACCACCCGCCCACCCCCTGCGCCCAACTCCAACATGACCAGGGTCCAACCCCCCAGCCCTGATCGGCACTGTATGCTGATGCCCTCCCACCCCGGAGGGACCCCCGTGCGCCCCTTGGGCCAAAATTGATGCCAACCTAAAAATTTCCCCCATCACATCCTGCTGTCCTCTCCCTAGAGGCTCATGCCCAACTTTTAGCCCGCCAACCATCTGATTACTGCCCCCAGCAGGGCCAAACTCCAGTCCCCCACTCCCACTCAAACCCGGCACTGCCATAGCTGCCCGGCCCTCCCCGCCCCAGTGCCCCGCACCAACAGGTCCCATATTACCACAAACACCAAGGCCCACGGAAGCCCCAGCCTGATGCTCAGACCCACCATTGCCAGCACCCATATGTCCACCATGCGCCCCCACCATTGCCCCCATCTGCCAAGTGCCTGTCCCCTCGAGACCGCTCACCGCCGCAGCCTGTCCGGTGCTGCCCCTCCCAGATCCCCGTGCTCCCGACTCACCTCTCGCGCCTCCATCCGTCGCCTGCACTCCGCCGCGCCCAAAACCGGAAATGACGTCACACGCGCGGCGCCTGGAAGTGACGTCACCAGCGCGACTACCGAAAGTGACGTCACCCGCGCCTACCACCGACCGGAGGACTCCGCCGAGGGACGAAGCACCGCCCGCTGCTCCGGCCTGAACCACGCCGCTGACCGCCGGAACACCCGCCGGACCCCCGGAGACGATGCCGGACTGCTCCACACCCGCCGCGAAGCCCGGGCCCGCTCCCGCCGAAAGGGCCTGGATTAAGGCCACGACCGCCGCCCATGCCGCCTCAGGGACAGGTAAGTTAGGTAAGTACCCGTCCCAAGGAGGGGCCGCAGACCCACCGATACCACCACTGACAGAGGGAGCACCATGCGGGACGTGAACAACGCCGCCTAAAGCCACCGGGGTTGGGGAGGGACCCACTAGGCCACCAGGTGCAACCACACGGTGTTGGCCCGAAGGCCCCGCGCCCAAATTTAGGCCCACCCGCTCCCCCTGCAAATCAAGGCTCTCCCGGGCAACTAGCGACCCTGCAGGCCCAACACACGGCCTGCCTATTGGCCCACGGCCCTGCGCCACGCGCCCCCGCTCGGGGCCTACCCGCCCCGATACCGCCAAAGGACCCGAGCTAGGCCCCCCGCCCGACGCAAGCTGCTCGGCCCTAAACACCTCCGGGAGGCCGATTGAGCCAACCGGAGACACTTCCACCCCCCCATCGCTTCCGCCACCCCCTGAAACCAACCCTGAATCCTCCAAATCCTCCCCCTGGGACCCAGGGAAAAGGGAAGGGGAGGAAGACACCCCAGAGGGCTCCCCAGAATCCCGGGAAGGGTTGAGGCCTACCCCTTGAGAAGGGCTAGGGCCTACTACCTCACTACCTAAACTGCCACCTCTCCCCCTCACAGATACTCGCCGTGCCACTGGCGAAGACTCCCTCATCCGCTTTGGAGGAACCGACTGATGCCTAGGCCGCACCATCTTGCAAGCAAAACAGAAAAAACCTTTCTCCAGCAGTTGCAGACAAGAAAGAGGAAGTGTTCCAGAATCCATGCACTTTTATAACAGGTAAGAGTCCCCACCCCACATATTGCAACAATTGTTGCAAACTCACACACTGCACAGCTTCACATTTCAGTCAGGCAGCATAACCCTTAAGACGCTACTTGCACAAATATGCCTTCCACTACCATTGTTTTTGTTATTCTTTGTTGAACAGATAACTGGATAGGTTGCATGGAAATGTCTGGAGAACTGCATGAAAGGAAATAGTGCTGCTATGTAATGCTCTTGCTAATTTATACAATATATTTTGTATATTTTTTATTTATTTTTTAAAGTTTTTAAAACAAATTATAGCTCATTCCTGTGCTTATTGTTTAACTATATTACAAACAACTGTAGTACTGAGGGATATAATTGAACACAGACAAAAATAATTCCCTATTAAGTGACATGCTCCTCTCCCAACCTATAACTTCCATTGGCACAGACCTCTATGGCAAAAAGCAGTGATAGGTTAGAGATGAGAGTCGCCCTCCCTTTTTTTCCATTGAATCCTTTTCAGGCATGAGATGTCTATGAGACCCACAGAAGGTCAAAACGATAATCTGGGGTTGCCATTCCCCTTGTACAGAGAATTGCCTGGTATTTTGGGGCTGGACTGACCTTGTTTGGAGGAATCAGGCTGATTTATGTCAGGAATTTCTCCTCTTTGAAAAAGCCCAATTGGACTGAAAAAAGCTACTCACAGGTGGTAAATAGCCATAGAACAAGTCAATGAGCTGTTTCTGTATATATTAAGAAATGTGAATTATTCATACGCTATCAAAATGGGTTTTCTGTAACAAATGTGGACTGGACAAGCAGTAACAAAGAAAATGCCATTTGGATAGTTCTCTTGGAAGTTTCTGTCTTTATAGACCGTCTTTGGAAAAAAAGAACCCAAAAATTGGTTTCACCTTATATGTCAACTTTTATGTTTGTGGTCCTGTTTTTGTTTTGGATTTTACCAACAAAAAGTTTATTGATTTTCTTCTTTATCACAGACATACTCATCCTACTGAACATCATCAACTGGCCTTATCATAAAATGTAAGATTTTTCTTGCATACCAAACCAAATATGAAGCAAAGTAAATTAAGTTTTTTTGTCAAGGTGCAAGCTTGGGCCACTATTGAGGAGTCAAAGTCAGAACAACATAAAGAAGATGAAGAAATGCAGAGCACAAGTGCTGTTTCCAACGTGACAGCTACTTCAAGCGCACAAACTAACTTGCCTGAACAAGCAGCTAAAAGATTAACGCCTAGATTTAGAGTTCTGCGACCAAAGGGGTGCGTTAGCTATGCATGCTTTTTTTCCCCCGCACCTTTTAAACAACGCTGGTATTGAGAGTTCTCAGAAGGGATGCGTTAGGCTCCAAAAAGGGAGCGTACAGACATATTTACCGCCACTGCAACTCTCAATACCAGCGGTGCTTACGGACGCGGCCATCTTAAAAAATGTGCTCATGCACGATTCCCCCATAGGAAACAATGGGGCAGTTTGAGCTGAAAAAAAACCTAACACCTGCAAAAAAGCAGCGTTCAGCTCCTTACGCAGCCCCATTGTTTCCTATGGGGAAACACTTTCTAAGTCTGCGCCTAACACCCTAACATGTACCCCGAGTCTAAACACCCCTAACCTTACACTTATTAACCCCTAATCTGCCGCCCCCGCTATCGCTGACCCCTGCATATTATTTTTAACCCCTAATCTGCCGCTCCGTACACCGCCGCAACCTACGTTATCCCTATGTACCCCTAATCTGCTGCCCCTAACACCGCTGACCCCTAAATTATATTTATTAACCCCTAATCTGCCGCCCCCAACGTTGCCGCCACCTACCTACAATTATTAACCCCTAATCTGCCGACCGGACCTCACCGCTACTATAATAAATGTATTAACCCCTAATCCGCCTCACTCCCGCCTCGCAAACCCTATAATAAATAGCATTAACCCCTAATCTGCCCTCCCTAACATCGCCAACACCTAACTTCAAGTATTAACCCCTAATCTGCCGACCGGACCTCACCGCTACTCTAATAAATGTATTAACCCCTAAAGCTAAGTCTAACCCTAACACCCCCCTAAATTAAATATAATTTTATTCTAACGAAATAAAATAATTCTTATTAAATAAATTATTCCTATTTAAAGCTAAATACTTACCTGTACATTGTAGCTATTTTAGGATTAATATTTATTTTACAGGCATCTTTGTATTTATTTTAACCACGTACAATAGCTATTAAATAGTTAATAACTATTTAATAGCTACTTAGTTAAAATAATTACAAAATTACCTGTAAAATAAATCCTAACCTAAGTTACAATTAAACATAACACTACACTATCAATAAATTAATTAAATAAACTACCTACAATTATCTACAATTAAATCAACTAAACTAAATTACAAAAAAAAACAACACTAAATTACAAAAAATAAAAAAATATTACAAGAATTTTAAACTAATTACACCTACTCTAAGCCCCCTAAAAAATAGCAAAGCCCCCCAAAATAAAAAAATGCACTACCCTATTCTAAAATAAAAATTTAACATCTCTTTGACCTTACCAGCCCTTAAAAGGGCCTTTTGCGGGGCATGCCTCAAAGAAAACAGCTCTTTTGCATTTAAATAAACATACAATACCCCCCCAACATTACAACCCACCACCCACATACCCCTAATCTAACCCAAACCCCCCTTAAAAAACCTAACACTAAGCCCCTGAAGATCTTCCTACCTTGTCTTCACCACGCCGGGTATCACCGATCCGTCCAGAAGAGGGTCCAAAGTCTTCCTCCTATCCGGCAAGAAGAGGTCCAGAAGAGGCTCCGAAGTATTCATCCTATCCGGCAAGAAGAGGAGATCCAGACCGGCAAACATCTTCATCCAAGCGGCATCTTCTATCTTCTTCCATCCGGCGCGGAGCGGGACCATCTTGAAGCAGCCGACGCGGATCCATCCTCTTCCAACGACGTCCTAAGTCTGAATGAAGGTTCCTTTAAATGACGTCATCCAAGATGGCGTCCCTCGAATTCCGATTGGCTGATAGGATTCTATTAAGGTATTAAGGTAGGAAAAATCTGATTGGCTGATTGAATCAGCCAATCAGATTCAAGTTCAATCCGATTGGCTGATCCAATCAGCCAATCAGATTGAGCTCGCATTCTATTGGCTGTTCCGATAATCCAATAGAATGCCAGCTCAATCTGATTGGCTGATTGGATCAGCCAATCCGATTGAACTTGAATTTGATTGGCTGATTCAATCAGCCAATCAGATTTTTCCTACCTTAATTCCCATTGGCTGATAGAATCCTATCAGCCAATCGGAATTCGAGGGACGCCATCTTGGATGACGTCATTTAAAGGAACCTTCATTCGGACTTAGAACGTCGTTGGAAGAGGATGGATCCGCGTCAGCTGCTTCAAGATGGTCACCCTCTGCGCCGAATGGAAGAAGATAGAAGATGCCGCTTGGATGAAGATGTTTGCTGGTCTGGATCTCCACTTCTTGCCGGATAGGATGAAGACTTCGGAGCCTCTTCTGCACCTCTTCTTGCCGGATAGGAGGAAGACTTCGGACCCTCTTCTGGACGGATCGGTGATACACGGCGTGGTGAAGACAAGGTAGGAAGATCTTCAGGGGCTTAGTGTTAGGTTTTTTAAGGGGGATTTGGGTTAGATTAGTGGTATGTGGGTGGTGGGTTGTAATGTTGGGGGGGTATTGTATGCTTATTTAAATGCAAAAGAGCTGTTTTCTTTGGGGCATGCCCCGCAAAAGGCCCTTTTAAGGGCTGGTAAGGTAAAAGAGCTGTTAAATTTTTATTTTAGAATAGGGTAGGGCATTTTTTTATTTTGGGGGGCTTTGTTATTTTTTAGGGGGCTTAGAGTAGGTGTAATTAGTTTAAAATTCTTGTAATCTTTTTTTATTTTTTGTAATTTAGTGTTTTTTTTGTAATTTAGTGTTTTTTTTTTTGTAATTTAGTTTAGTTGATTTAATTGTAGATAATTGTAGGTAGTTTATTTAATTAATTTATTGATAGTGTAGTGTTAGGTTTAATTGTAACTTAGGTTAGGATTTATTTTACATGTAATTTTGTAATTATTTTAACTAGGTAGCTATTAAATAGTTATTAACTATTTAATTGCTATTGTACCTAGTTAAAATAAATACAAAGTTGCCTGTAAAATAAATATTAATCCTAAAATATTATTTATATTGTAGCTATATTAGGGTTTATTTTACAGGTAAGTATTTAGCTTTAAATAGGAATAATTTATTTAATAAGAATTATTTTATTTTTTTAGAATAAAATTATATTTAACTTAGGGGGGTGTTAGGGTTAGGGTTAGATTTAGCTTTAGGGGTTAATACATTTATTAGAGTAGCGGTGAGGTCCGGTTGGCAGATTAGGGGTTAATACTTGAAGTTAGGTGTCGGTGATGTTAGGGAGGGCAGATTAGGGGTTAATACTATTTATTATAGGGTTTTTGAGGCGGGAGTGAGGCGGTTTAGGGGTTAATATATTTATTAGAGTAGCGGCGAGGTCCGGTCGGCAGATTAGGGGTTAATAAGTGTAGGTAGGTAGTGGCGACATTGGGGGGGCAGATTAGGGGTTAATAAATATTATGTAGGGTTCAGCGATGTTAGGGGCAGCAGATTAGGGGTACATAGGGATAATGTAGGTTGCAGCGGTATGCGGTCGGCAGATTAGGGGTTAAAGAAACTTAATAGAGTGGCCGGCGATGTGGGGGACCTCAGTTTAAGGGAACATAGGTAGTTTATGGGTGTTAGTGTACTTAAGAGCACAGTAGTTAAGAGCTTTATGAACCAGCGTTAGCCCAGAAAGATCTTAACTCCTGGCTTTTTTCTGCGGCTGGAGTTTTGTCATTAGATTTCTAACGCTCACTTCAGCCAAGACTCTAAATACCGGCATTAGAAAGATCCCATTGAAAAGGATAGGATACGCAATTGGCGTAAGGGGATCTGCGGTATGGAAAAGTTGCGGCTGGAAAGTGAGCGTTAGACCCTTACCTACAAGACTCTAAATACCAGTGGGCGGCCAAAACCAGCGTTAGGATAAAATAGCTACAATATAATTATTATTTATATTGTAGCTATATTAGGGTTTATTTTACAGGTAAGTATTTAGCTTTAAATAGGAATAATTTATTTAATAAGAATTATTTTATTTTGTTAGAATAAAATTATATTTAACTTAGGGGGGTGTTAGGGTTAGGGTTAATACATTTATTAGAGTAGCGGTGAGGTCCGGTCGGCAGATTAGGGGTTAATACTTGAAGTTAGGTGTCGGTGATGGTGATGTTAGGGAGGGCAGATTAGGGGTTAATACTATTTATTATAGGGTTTTTGAGGCGGGAGTGAGGCGGTTTAGGGGTTAATACATTAACACAAAGATCCCATTGAAAAGATAGGATACGCAATTGGCGTAAGGGGATCTGCGGTATGGAAAAGTCGCGGCTGGAAAGTGAGCGTTAGACCCTTACCTACAAGACTCTAAATACCAGCGGGCGGCCAAAACCAGCGTTAGGATCCCCTAAAGCTGGTTTTGACGGCTAACGCAGAAGTCTAAATCTAGGTGTAAGTGATTGTGAAGCTAGTCCAAATACAAAGAAACGCTATTTTAATCCACATTGGCAACAACAATTTATTTGGCTTGGTTATTCAAATGACACAGATATGATACATTGCACAGATTTTAGTCAATTCCCACAAAGTTGCGATCCAAAATGGAAAGCTGGTTTTACGCCTCCTTTTAAAAGGGAAACTTTTGTATGGCATGAAAAAAGTCAAAGGCACAGAGATAAGGTTGCAAAAAGGCTAAAACTGCACCTGAGCAAAGTCCCATGGCACTGTGTGTGAAGAATGGATTCAACTATATTCAAACACATGACACATAGTTTTAACATTGCTTATTATGTAGCCACATTTGAAAAGCCATTTAGATATTTCTCTGATTTACTATCCTTGGCAGCTAAACTTGAAATTCCCATTCTCCACAAGTATGGAAGTGATGTGCAATGTAGACAATTTATTCATTTAATTGCAAAAATAATCAGGGAAGATCTTTTGGCCAATGTTAAAAAATCCACATTCATAGACATTATGATTGATGAGTCTACAGACAGCACCTCCACAGAACATGCAAATATTTATGTTAGTTATGTTTTTGAAGGAGAAATACAAGAAGATTTTTTGGGCACAATTGCGCTTCAAAGTGCTGCAGCCTTTGACTGACTGCATTTCTGAATGCAATGCATTTAGAGTACAGATTTACATACTGAATTGCTGGCTTAGGAACAGATGGTGCTGCAAGCATGGTAGGCCATAAGTCTGGGCTGGCCATTCAGATGAAAGACATCTGCCCAAAGATCATTAGTATCCAATGTGTGGCTCATCGACTGCAGCTTGCTATTTTGGATGTCTGCAAAGAAGTGCCTTATTTAAAAACATTTGACAAAGTTGACCAGATAGTTTTGAAATATTACCATGGCTCAGCCAAACGCTTACACCAGCTGCAAGAAACTGCAAAAGATTTGAGCGAAGAGATTCTTAAGCTTAAAGATGTTCACACAGTTCGCTGCTTATGTAGCAAAGTTGATGCTTTACTTGCTTTACAGCAGAATTGGAAAACTGTAGTTACACAATTTGAGTGTATTTCAGATGAAAGATCACTAGATTCTGCAAGAGTAAAGGGTATATTGAAAGACCTAAAGCAACTGAAGTTTGTGAAACTACTACATTTCTTGCTTGATTTTATGGGAAACTAAAACCTCTGTGTGAGGGGCTTCAGAAGAAAGAACTCATGATCTGCCACATAAAAATAAAGATAGAACATTCAATTGACATTATTCAAAGTTTGAGAAAGAAAGGAAAAAGTGTGAGCTTGAACTATTAAGTAAACTTACAGATGAAGGAAAACTACATGAGGTGCAACTGACAAACCTAGAACATGGAGAAAAATAATTTCAGGACATATGCCTTTCTGTGTTGGCAAAAGCAGAAACATATTTATTTAAAAGACTTTCCTCAGTTTCCTCAGATGTAGTTCAGTCTTTAACTATATTAATTTGACAGCTTATCCTGGCCAGACAAGGCACAGATCCTCAAATATGGAGTGAAGGAGTTACACATAGTTGGGAAGCACCTCTATAATGACTTTGATGACAAGAAACTTTGAAAAAAACTGAACTAGCAGAAAGAGAGGTTTCCTACACTACTCCCCCTGATAAACTTCTGTGCCGTATTATCACCTACAACTGCTTCATGTGAACATGGCTTCAGTTTCCAGAACCGCATAAAGACTGTGTACCGAACTTCAATGACTTCAGAGACTCTGGATGACCTATTAATGATTGCTGTCAATGGTCAAACAATTAATGATTTTAATCCAAGCAGAGCCATTGATAAGTGGTATTTCACTTTAGATAGAGGTCACTACACAGGGCTTGCGTCTAGTACACAATAGCCAACAACTGCTGTTAAATCTTGTTTCATCATGCTGCCATACCAGCTCAAAGTTAAATTGTCTTTAAGATTTGTGTTAAATCTTGTTTCTTCTTCATGCTGCCATACCAGCTCAAAGTGAAAATCTCTTTAAGTTTTGTGTTAAATCTTGTTGTTTCTTCATGCTAAGTTTTGTAAGTTTAATTGTGAGCAGATAAACTTCTTTTTTCTCGATTTAATAGCTGCCTTTTTCATCAAGCTGTTGTCTTCCCCAGAAATCAAAGTTGACGTTGCTGTTATTATTTTTTTTATTAATTTATTATTCTATGTATGTAATTTTTTTTATTTTTTTTTAAATAATTTTTTATTGAGGTGATATGTTTAACAGTACAAGATAAACAATTACATAGGCCCTCAACCCGTGAGGACTGACAAAAGTAGTATGCAGTACCGTACATAAACCACAAAATATCATAATATTATATAGCATAAATAAAAGCATACAGTTCAAAAGCTTAGGATCAAAGACAATGCTAGCATTAAAATCTATCTGTGTGGTTATTAAAGTCAAATAAAGTAACCTCAAATTTTCAAATTAACAGATAGGGCCTCTTTTAAGCACTAGGGTCTATAATCATCCCTATGCATGGCACAACTATGAAATATATAGTCTATAGGGCCACATTTTAGCCCTTACATTTAAACTAAAGAGACCATACTCGGGTCTCTAACCACTAGAAAATGTATATATAAAAGGAAAAAAAAGGGGAGAGTAAAACTAGCATTGAATAACATAGGGATGGGGATATTACTAGCCGCTACATTATGGCAGTCATGTAGTAAAATACAAGAAAATTAAATGGAATCTGCGTTCCAGAGTTTAGTTGCTAAACAAATACTAAGGAAAGGCCCTTAGGGGGGGAATCAGAGCCAACCAACTCTTAATATAAAACTATTTAAATAGGACTGTAAAGAAAGAAAATTCACAACTAACCAAGGCAACTAAGCTAATGGAGATCCAGGTGCAATAAGTTAAAAACTATCCTTTATGTTTTGCAAAAAAAAAATATACGCTTACAATGAGCTTTGGGGAATTTGTACATTTACACATCTCAGCGAAAACCATAGGTTTTTATACAGTATATTGGAGTAGAAACATTCTAAAGCCAACTTTAACTTTAATAAGCACAAGGGCTTAAATACGCCGCCCCGGCCGTAGGCAGCATACCAGCCCCCACGTCAGACAATGATATAGCATAAAAACAATATTAGCTAATGTACAGAAATTGGAGTCCTGGCAGTACTGAATTAAACAAAACTATGGACTTATTGTTGTGATATAGGTACACTTTAGATGTAATATTGGCATATTAGCTGAAGGACACACTAGCATCATAATTGGCATAATCTCCATTTGACCAGGTAAGATCTAAATAAAGCTGCAGGCCTAAAACAGCAGCGACTCTTAACTATAAACTTATTATTACGATGTAGGTACACATTAAAGGTACTATTAACATATTATCCATTTGTCCAGGCAACATCTGAATATAACTATATGCCTAAAACAATTATGACTAACAAAAATCGCAGTGTTAACTACCCTGAGCTGTTATATACTGGACTCTGGCTGACTTGGACTAGCGGTTCATAAATCAATATTGGGAAATGTTTAACTATGTTTTATGATGGGTTGACACTGGCTAGAGTTTTGTAGCTTAGGGATAAATAACTGACCTCAGACTAAGTATATTACCAGAAGGGTAGAGAAACTAGAAGAAATCTAAAGGGGAACAGAGCATATATACATGTTAGAATCTTAGCTATAGAACCCGGCATAGCAAAGAGATGGCAACATAAACATATAAAAAACTGAATAAAAGGTTCAAAGTCTGAAACAAATCTATATCGAGATCTTCCCTGCATGGCCGGCAGGGTCAGTAAAGGTAACCTTTTCTAAGCTTGTGAGCTGTCTCTAGTTAACTAATATTATATAAATCCTAGTCTAAGAGAGCAAGCATACTGTCACACATACATAACTTTTGAAAATTGAATAATAACAGGGGTAACAACACCAGACAAAACTACGTAGCAAGTCTATCTGTACATGTCTGATCCATATTAGTGCTTATAATACTGCAGATCGGTCTAACCAGGAATCTTAACCCACACCGACTGCTTGAACTGTCCAGACATCAGTATAGTAAGATTCCGGTCTGCACAAAAAAATATGAGGGGTCAGTGGCGGGACAAGTAGGTAGATCCAGCGGGGCAGCAAAACTGCATCAGCCACAGAGAGCACGTCCAGCACACCTCCCTTGGGGAGGTTAGTCACTTTAGCAGAATCGTTCCCTAGGCCTCCATCAGTTGTAACTTCAGAGTGGATTGTCCCCAGCCACATTTTTTCACCTCTCCGGTCCCAAACTGCTTCATCTGATGTGGAGTTAGCCGACTCAGGATTACTCAAGGTAGGCGCGCCACACTGTAGCACCTCAACAAGACCATCGCTCCCAGACGTAACTGAAGATTGTGTTCGCGCATCACAAATCTTGGCTGTGTAGAAGGTGGGTGTCTGCAGAGTGGAAACTGAGACTCTTGTCACTCTCTCACCCAGTAATAATACTCCCGGAGTGGTGCAGGAGACAAGTTCCATCTGTTTCGTTACTGTCCTTTTGTCGGCAGCAAACAATAGGCCTGTGTCTGTGCACGGTTCCTCTGCTTCAGGTAAAAGTTGAGGGGAGTTACAACTCGTTATCAAGAGAACAAGCTTTCTCTCAGCTTCCATTAGTACCGCATTCACTCTGTTGTATAACTTCTCCATAGTGTCTGACTATGTCGCTCCACGTGGTGAGACAACAAAGAAAAAAAAGATGGCTGTTCACTTCAGGCCGCAGTATGTCAATCCGAAGCTTGTACACTTTGGCTCTACGTAGTCTAGATATATTTCGCTATAGACACACAGTGTAAATGATCCGTAGATCCTTTATTTTATCAATAAGTATAGTTATATGCCAGCCTGGCTCTGGAGCTCCTTCTCTGTGCGTCCGTTCTGTTCCGTGGTTGGCTCTGCCCCCTGTAATTATTTTTTAAGTTATCAAATAAAATAAAAATAAAGTTACTGTACTGGCTAAACATATGAAAAAGGGTTGAAGTAGTGGGTGTGACGTGGGTATGCAGTGGGCGGGTGATGGGTGGGATCAGAAGTGGCAAGTAACATTTTTGGCCTGGCTAGTAGCTTATGACCTGACATTTTGAGCCCTAAGGACATTGCACAATGTCAACTTCTATGGACAGCATCCAAGGAAAAAAAACATTGCTTGCTCTTTGGCACAAAACTGCAAGATTAAACTTTGCTAAACAAAATGAAAAGCCTGATGAATACTGGGAGCACATTATTTGGTAAGATGGCCAAGACCAAGATACAATTTTTCTGCTCAGATGAGGTGCAGCATGTTTGGTTTGATTCTGGTCAGGATTATTACAGTGAATGCATAGTCCCAACAGTGAATCATAGAGGTGGGAGTGTGACGATATGGGGCTGCATGACTGCAAAAGGTGTTGGGGAGATGACATTCATAGATGGCACCATGAATGCCTGGGATATACCAAAATACTGGCTTACAAGATGACTCCCAGTCTCCAGAAATTTGGAAGAGGACGAATATTCCAGCATGATAACAATCCAAAGCACACTGCCAAAATCACAAAGGAGTTTTTAAAGGAGAAACAAGTGAAAACTATGACCTGGCCGAGTATGTCACCTGACTTAAATCTAGTAGAAAACCTTTGGGGTATTTTAAAGAGAATGGTAGAGCAACACAACCCCTCCAGCAAATAGCAGCTGAAAAAATTTATCTCTAAAGAAGGGCAGAACAGCTCTACAGAAATTTGTACGACACTGGTTTCCTTCATGCCACAGAGGATTGAGTCTGTCATCAAAAATAAAGGTGGACATGCAAAGTATTGAAAACAATAAAAATTTGGATCTCAGTAATGAAAGGTGTACTGGCTTTTGTTGCATTGATTTCCTGCTTTGGGGGTGGTATTTTTAATATAGTAAATCTAAACTGTTCATTTTTAATTTTACATAAGAGCAAATACCCTACTGTAAAACTTAGACGTAATGTTAGGTTATACAATTTTGAATCATTTGACATTTAAGTGATATTGCACCGGGTTGCACTCACTTTTGTTGTATACTGTGTATGTATATATAGAAGGGTAGGAGGTTGAGAAACAGAAGGTGAGGACTGGAAGATTGAGAAAGATGTTAATTCAGAATTAGATGGGGAAATTAATTTATTATTGAGTTGGGTGGTAGGCTTCTCTGAACAAAAAAGTCTTCAGGGGGCATTTAAAGGGAGAAAGATTAGGGCAAAGCCTGACAGCACGAGGGACAGAGTTCCAGAGGGTAGGTGCTGCACGACATATATACATACATACATACATTACATCTTTAGACATGTACATGTATGTATCTCTATGCTTAAGCCCTTTGCCTGCATTTTTTTCTTACACCCGAGACATCATTTATTTGAGCCATTATACCTTTTTTAATAATTTTTATTAGATGGTGGAAATAAGTGTAACTGTACTTTGTAATGTATTTTTGATGAGTTTTGTGACACTTTTTTGTTTCATGAAATAGTTAACCAGAGCTCTGTTGATGCACTATCCCGATGAGCGTTAACTTTTATTGAGCTCAAGCGAGCATGTTTATTTTCAACTTATAGTAGGAGCAAAAAATCAGCCACACGCAAACACCCGCTATGAACCCTTTTTCGCTCGCACATAACTGTTAGCGCTCCAATTGTAATCTGGCCCTAAATACTTTCAGACAGTTCTGAGATCTATGAATGTGAAATGTTGACACACCAGTAAATATTTTCTCCTAGATTTAATCATACTGGTATCCTGTGTGTAGTTAGGAGTCTCTGTACTGATAATTCATTAAACAAAACAAATGTTTGCCCTATGTATATGTACAAGAAAATATCATGCACTATTATTTCTCTGTTTATCCATATGCATTGTTGTTGTGTCATGTGACTAAATGGTATAGTGACCCACACATGAAAATCAGACTGGAGCAGATGAGTTGAGCTCTAATTTGGAGGAAGACGTTCTTGAAAGGGTGGTGGTCCGCCCAGATGGAGTATCTCTAGCTTTAGACCAGAGGTATACATTTCTAACAGGAGAGGATTGCAATGATGGGTATTTTCCATTTGGTAAGATGACAATTCACCCTCAGTTTTAATTGGATTAATAATGGTGGACTTGGACATTAGTTTTTCCTGGCTGCTTTTTGATTCTTTGATTTGTGAAATCCTAGGATGCCTTTTGCACTGTGTGGCAATATTTACCCTGACATTGCAACTTTAATTGAATTATTCACAAGATTGCATGTGCATTTGATCTGGATATGTTGTTTTATAAAGGCATATGCTTGACTATGATTGACATGTACAAGTAAATCTTAGTGTTATAAGTTTCTACTTAACTGGTTTAATCACTGCTTTGTGGCTCTTTGGTGTTAAATTAAAACTTTTGTGAAATGAGAGTGCGACTTATAGCATAAAAATAGCAGTAATAATAGTTATATTTATGGATGTCAGCATCTCTTCAAAAACTTAAAAGTTTGGTGAATTAATACATTATATCCTAGAATATAGAAAAACAGAAGAAGGGTGCCCCCTGGTGTAGCCAATATAAACTCACTTCTTATCTTGAAATTGTGGCAGTTATACTCACAATATGTATTGGCAACAGGGGGCAACAAATCTGTTTAAAATTTAGGAGCCAGTAAGAATATTTTGGAGCCAGAAAAACTTTTAGGACCCAAACAGTGGTATTTATATATGCTGTAGATATATAGAAAATAACCCAAAATTTAGGAGCCAGTGCTAAAATTCTAAGAAGCCACGGGCTCCCTGGCTCCTGGGTTTGTCGAGCCCTGGCATAAGATATGCCCAAACTCGCCGACTGAGATCTTACAGTCATATCCTAGAATATACCATGGGCACATGCACACATATTTATAACCCTTTAAATAGAGATTAGTACTAGTCCTGCATTTTATTCATATCAAAATTATGGTGATAATACCTGTATTTTTCTGGAGAAATTATTCAGCAATATATTAAGACCACAAATTGCAATTAATTATTTTATTGTGATTTTTTTTTATATCATATTTTTATTTTTGTATTTATGAATGCCACCTTTAATAACTAGAAAATGAAATGATATATTCCATTAAATACTATCATCATATAATGCAAGAAACCATCTTCTAATGAGATGTTTTTCATGGCTTGCTTTACAAAGTGAAAACATGTTGTACATTAAAGGCAATAAAGGTATATATTTTTAACAACCTGCAAGGTTGATATTTATTTTTATCTTGGGAGAATATCTGAGTTTGAATAGGTCCTGATTTTGGTCATTAGATTTATTGCTTTCAATGCAATGTTTAACTAGTTTGCAAAATATGATTTCACAGTGTAATGCCAACATGTTTATATGTGTGCCAAGAAATTGATGTAAGGCAAGAAAATGTATATAAAATAGTTATTAAAAAATTGAGAAAAACTATATATTTTATGTCTAGTGTTCTAGTAAATGTATTCTTTATATATTTTTGTTACCAAAGAAAATTGGTCAAGATAGAAAAATAACTACTCTAGTAAGGCCTGAATAACTTACTGAGTTACAGTCAGATAAAAACTATGGGGCTGAATTATCAAGGGCCGAATGGCCCTGAATACCCCTGTTTCTGCGCGAGCCTTCAGGCGCACTGGAAACAGGAGTTAAGAAGCACTGCTCCTTAACTCGTCTGCCGCCTCTGAGGATGGGGACATCAATCCAACTGATGGCATACGATTGGATTGATTGACACCCACTGATAGCGACTGATTGGCCGCAAATCTGCAGGGGGTGGCATTGCACAAGCAGTTCACTAGAACTGCTTATGCAATATTAAATGCTGACAGCATATGCTGTCGGCATTCAGCGATGTCTGGTGGACATGATACACTACAGTGTATCATGTCCACCAGCCATTGATAAATCGGCCCCTATAAATATAGTGCAGCGCCTTGCTGCACAATTTTATGCAGCGACACTGCTGACATGCAAATGTATCCATTATCTTGCCAATAGGTAGAATGTGATATAGCACCATAACACTGTAAAATGTTAGTAATGCTGTCTGCTAGTCATTGCCTTTGAGACAAGGGGGGATATTTATCAAGCCATCAACCACAAATACTGTGGAATTCCACAGCATAATTGTGGCAAACTTGATCCGACCTAGTTATCATAGCCTACAGACCGCCAAAAGTTGAAATTTGTGACGTAACATACGATCCGCCGGTCTCAATCCGACGCAGATCGATGCTTATGTCATTACAGATGTTCCGAATACACATTTGGCTCTATTTGACAACTTTCCCAAGTTATCAAATTTCTAACAGGTATGCTCGTGGCTATTCTGTCCCAGCATACCTGATTTTCAATCTGCCACCCTGGAGGCCGCAGATGCCATAGAAATCAATGGGAGTCTGAAAGCACTGAAAGCTTATGTTCGATGCTGCCCCATATCCCCTTGATTTCTATGGATGAAAACAAGTAACATTTACACCTAACACCCTAACATAAGCCCAGAGTCTAAACACACCTAATCTGCTGCCCCGACATCGCCGCCACCTACATAAAGTTATTAACCCCTATCCTACCGCTCCCGGACCCCGCCGCCACTAAATAAACGTATTAACCCCTAAACCTCTGGCCTCCCACATCACTACCATTAACTAAACCTATTACCCCTAAACCACCAGCCCCCCACATCACCATAAACTAAATTAAGCTGTTAACCCCTAAACCTAACAACCCGCTAAGTTTACATTAAAATCACAACATCCCTATTATAATTTTTTTTTAAACTTACCTGTAGAATTAAAATTAACTATTTTTAAACTATTAATTAACTTTCCCTAACTGTTATCCTACAATTACATTAAACTAGCAATTAAATTAACTAAATTACATATTAAAAAACCCTAACCCTACTCAAATTATTTAAATCTACTATTAAACATTATAAAAAATTACTAAATTACAAAATAAAATAAACGCTAAATTACAAAAAAAACAAACCACATTATCAAAAATAAAAAAGAATTCCACCTAATCCAATAGCCCTATCAAAATAAAAAAGCCCCCCAAAATTAAAAAACCCTAGCCTACATTAAATTACCAATGGCCCATAAAAGGGCTTTTTGTGGGGCATTGCCCCAAATAAATCAGCTCTTTTACCTGTAAAAAAATACAAACACCCCCCAACAGTAAAACCCACCACCCAACCAACCAACCCCCCCAAATAAAAAGCCTATCTAAAAAACCTAGGTTCCCCATTGCCCTGAAAAGGACATTTGTATGGGCATTGCCCTTAAAAGGGCATTTAGCTCTTTCACTGTCCAGACCCTACTCTAAAAATAAAACCCACCCAAAAAAACACTAACCCCCGACGATCCACTTACAGTTATTGAAGTCCCGCTTGAAGGATCCATCCAGCTGGCAAGAAGCCTTCATCCGGGCGGCCTCTTCCTTCTTCATTCAGCTGGTGAAGTCCTCACCCTGATGGCAAGAAGTCTTCATCCAGATGGCCTCTTCTATGTTCATCCATCCGGTGCGGAGCGGGTCCATCCTGAAGACATCCGACACGGAGCTCCTCTTCAATACGGTCGCCGTGGTAAACTGGAACTTGAATGCAAGTGACATCATCTAAGATGGCGTCCCTTGCATTCCTATTGGCTGAAAGGTTCCAATCAGCCAATAGGATTGATTGGAACAGCCAAAAAGATTTTAGCAGCTTTAATCCTATTGGCTGATTGGAACCTTTCAGCCAATAGGAATGCAAGGAACGCCATCTTGGATGACGTCACTTGCATTCAAGATCCAGTTTATGGCTGTGTCCATACTGAAGAGGAGCTCTGCGCTGGATGTCTTCAGGATGGACCCGCTCAGTGCCGGATGGATGAAGATAGAAGAGGCCACCTAGATGAAGACTTGCCGTCTGGATGAGGACTTCGCCAGTTGGATGAAGATGGAAGAGGCCGCCCGGATGAAGACTTCTTGCCGGCTGGTTGGAGCCTTCAAGCGGGACTTCAATAACTGTAAGTGGATTGTCGGGGGTTAGTGTTAGGTTTATTTAAGAGTTTTTTGGGTGGGATTTATTTTTAGAGTAGGGTCTGTGCATTAAAAGAGCTAAATGCTCTTTTAAGGGCAATGTCCATACAAATGCCCTTTTCAGGGCAATGGGGAGCTTAGGTTTTTTAGATAGGCTTTTTATTTTGGGGGTTGGTTGGTTGGGTGGGGGGTTTTACTGTTGGGGGGTGTTTGTATTTTTACATTAGGTGTAATTCTTTTTTATTTTTGATAATGTGTTTTCTTTCCGTAACTTAGTGTTTTTTATTTTTTGTAACAGCGTTTATTTTTTTTGTAATTTAGTAATTTTTTATAATGTTTAATAGTAGATTTAAATAATTTGAGTAGGGTTAGGGTTTTTGAATATGCCATTTAGTTAATTTAATTGCTAGTTTAATGTAATTGTAGGATAATAGTTATGGTAGGTTAATTAATAGTTTAAAAATAGTTCACTTTAATTCTACAGGTAAGTTTAAATTTATTTTAAGATAGGGATGTTGTATATTTAATGTAAACTTAGCGGTTTGTTAGGTTTAGGGGTTAACAGCTTAATTTAGTTTATGGCGATGTGAGGGGCTGGCGGTTTAGGGGTTAATATGTTTAGTTAATGGTAGTGATGTGTGAGGCCACAGGTTTAGGGGTTAATACTTTTATTTAAGTTGCGGCGGGGTCCGTGAGCAGCAGGATAGGGGTTAACAACAATCCGATGCTCATTGCCCCATACTTGGTGCGCGTCTTTTTGCAGGCTTTTTTTTATAAATATGGAGATCGTATTCAGGTCCGCGGCCGTGATGTTAGGCAAGCAAATTGGTGCCTGTGAATGCAGCATAGTTAAGCCTTTGATAAATATCCCCCAAAGTCTTAGGTTAACTAACAGGATTTTTTATTTTGTCTTCCTATCTTGAAAAGACCCTAGTCAGGTGTCTACATTGCCTTGTGGTTAATCTATGGTTCTAGAAGCATTTTTATGATTCTCATACTACTCTAAATAAATAGCCTAGGACTGGGTAATTGCATACAGAAATGTTTGATGTGCAAGTAGAAATACCCTTTGTCTAAATCCTGATGTTGTGCTGGATGTTGGAAGTTACAGAAAAGGCATACAAACTTACTTGTTAGTTGACTTTAACTAAGTTTATAACTACCTTAGAACAGGTATTAGTTAATAGGACAGAAAATGTGTTGGAGCATTTTATTATGGCACTATTTCTTGCATAGTAATATGTGTTTAACCCCTGAAAAAGAGTTAACACATGCAAAGTTAATTCCACAGCAGCAATACACTACTAGTGAGCCAATGAAAAGATCCAAGATACATATATGTGAAGCCACCAATCTCCAGCTACCTAGGACAAACAAGATTGCCTTAAAGATCATCCTGGAGTCATTAGATGATCATCAAACTACTTTAGAAGTAATTTCACATCATCAGACATCATCAGGCTTGTAGAGTCATCAGCTAAGGTAAACAATTCTGTTCAGAATGATTAGCAGATTACATTATCGATTACATCACAAGCATGAACAGCCAGGGAATGACTCTAGAGTAATCTCATTTAAATATTTCGGTCTGCGGGCATATTTCAGGATGGCTTCTGATGACTAGTCTTAAGTCATTGATTTCTTTAGAATGACTCCAGGAAGACCATCCTTTTTGATTGGGGTATCTTCCAGTAGTGCATTTCTACTCCTGATCCTATCTAAGTATGGTTTTCAACAAAGAATACCAATGAACAAATATTTGATAATAGAAGTAAACTGAAACATATCTTAAAACTGCATGCTCTACCTGAACCATGGAAGTTTGGTTTTCATATACTTTTAAATATACAGAGCCCCTGATTTTTCTAAGAGTTCAACTAATTTAGACTGTTCAGATGATTATTATTGTTTTGTTTTCAAACCAGCTCTTAATGGCTCTTCAGTTTTGTTTTGGTTAAATATGCAAAAAAAAAAAAATGGCTTCTTTATATCACATATATGTTATGTATATATGTTTGGCAATTATAAATCATACACTATTTTGACTGCATTATAGATGCATAATATTAACACAGAAAACAAAATGCATTTAAACAAGAATAAAATAGTTCAACTACAATGCAACATCATTCTTAATAGCTGGCCTTGACCATTTAGCTTTGTAAATCACAACAGTAAATCTGGCTATAAATGTTCCTATAGTTTTACTAACACTTAGATTGATGTACACTTTCATATAAAGGGCATTGATATCCACAGCTGTATTTCAAAATCAAAAGCTATTTCATTGAAGTTACCCAAGAGCTTTGTCCATGCAAGAACTGCCCAGATGGTAGACATTTGCATGTAGATTATTTATCAGACTTTCCTTCATTAGGGCAATGTTCCAGGTGGCAGGAAGTATGTACCATGCAGTCTGTGTTGCTCCATAATTTCAATTGCAATTACAAAATAAGCAAGTTTACGTATACCCATATTTCTTTTTCTATCGAGCACAATACAGCTTTTTTTTATATTTTCTTTCCACCTGCAAAAAAAAAGTGAATATATAGAGAAAATCCAATTGTTGTTAGAAGCAGATAGACAAACTAATAATGAAGTGACAAATTAAATTGGATTTTCTTTTTTTTTTATGTTTCATGGAATCTCAGATATGTCACACAATAAGCTGGGTGACATTTCTTTCTTCTAATCAACCTGTTGGGTATAACTAATAGATGAGTTTGTAATGTAATCAAAATGTTTTGTCAGCCTAGTTTGTTATGTTGTTCTTTGGAATTTGCATTTGAAATGTGAAATAAGCAATAGGGATGAGTAGATTTATGGAGTGAAAAGTTTTTGCAAAAACAGAGTAAATGTATTCTGTACAATATTTGTTTGCATATTTCTGATATAAAAGTTGCTTAAAAAGAGTTTTAGAAATGCTACCTTTCCCTATTAAGGGCTAGATTACAAGTGGAGCGCTAAATTAAGCATGCTAAATAACCAGCTATTAAGCGTGGCTGGTTAATGCTACTGCATGAAAAAAATGTCCCCAAATTTGCCCCAAAATAAAGTGTAAAGTTAATTTATTAAAATAAAAAATGTAGCATCTTTATTTTTTAAAACAATAACTGCATGAACAGTTTTATGGGGCTAAAGTGTGCGAATATGGGATGTTGGAAAAAACGGCAGGGAAAATTGCCTTTACATTGTTATCTATAAGGACTGTGCTATTACTCTAAATATATATGTATATGCTTATTTACATATATATTTATGTGTTAATTTGTGTATCGAACAGAACAGAAGAAGTCCGCCAATATGCAGTTAAAAATCCACTTTATTGTATTAAATAAAACTTGTCAGGATGATCCAACATCAACCATCAATCATAGATAACAGGAAACAATGTAGCCTTGAAGGGCTTACACATTTTGGCTAACAAGCCGTAGTCATAGTCTAACACCCAGGTGCAACTGATACCTTTTAAAGGAGCATATCGTACATGATTGGCTAAAATATTTAAAGGAAAGCTAACAAGAATCCTGTACATGAAAATGCTTGCAATACATCAAAAGCATCTTAAATAAATTGATTAGAAATTATAACACTATACTGATGGCAGTTATACACACTTAAGTAGTTACATTGACACTACAAAAACATATATGCTGTGTAATAGAGTGAGCTGGAAACATTCCTTCTATTAGCGTATAAATAACAAAACGAAACAATTTGTTATGCTAAGCTTCAAATTACTATTTGCATTGCTGTTTGAATTATCTGTTTATTTAATATTTTGTTTTAAAACGCTTTAAAGAAGAGAGATACAAGAATATAAGAAAATATATACAGGAAGAGGAATTATGACATTTAAACACAATTGTAAAACATGAGGGAAGATCAACGAAAATTATTATTGTTATACTATGTATATCCCTTGTTAGTCTAAGGTATATTGTTGTAAAACCAATTGATTGTTAACCTCTAAAATGAAATACCAAAAATATTTTGTTATAGTTCAGTCTAAAGTGGTATAAAAAGTAAAAAAATATATTTCTCCAACATTGGTGTGTCCGGTCCACGGCGTCATCCTTACTTGTGGGAATATCTCTTCCCCAACAGGAAATGGCAAAGAGTCCCAGCAAAGCTGGCCATATAGTCCCTCCTAGGCTCCGCCCACCCCAGTCATTCTCTTTGCCGTTGCACAGGCAACATCTCCAGTTTTTTATTCTTCTATCAAGTGTTTGTTATTTTAAAATAGTGCTGGTATGTACTATTTACTCTGAAACAGAAAAAGATGAAGATTTCTGTTTGTGAGAGGAAGATGATTTTAGCAGACAGTAACTAAAATCGATTGCTGTTTCCACATAGGACTGTTGAGATGAAGTAACTTCAGTTGGGGGAAACAGTTAGCAGACTTTTCTGCTTAAGGTATGACTAGCCATATTTCTAACAAGACTGTGTAATGCTGGAAGGCTGTCATTTCCCCTCATGGGGACCGGTAAGCCATTTTCTTAGTCTCAAACAGAATAAAGGGCTTAATATGGGCTATAAAACTGGTAGACATTTTTATGGGCTAAATCGATTGCTTTATTTGGACATTTTATACATGTTTATGCTGATATTTCACATTTATAAGCTTGGGGAACGTTTTTTAACGGCAGGCACTATGTTAGACACCTTTTCCAGTCAGGGAGGGCGTTCCCAGTTGTAGGCTGAGCCTCATTTTCGCGCCATTACTGCGCAGTTGTTTTTGAGAGCAAGACATGCAGATGCATGTGTGAGGACCTGAAAATAGCTGGAAAAGTTTCTAGAAGGCGTCATTTTGTATCGTATTCCCCTCTGGGCTTGGTTAGGTCACAGCAAAAGCTGTAGCTGGGACTGTATAGGGGTTAAATTTGTAAACGGCTCCGGTTCCGTTATTTTAAGGGTTAAAGCTCTGAAATTTGGCGTGCAATACTCTTAATGCTTTAAGACACTGTGGTGAAATTTTGGTAATTTTTGAACAATTCCTTCATAGTTTTTCACATATTCAGTAATAAAGTGTTTCTGTTTAAAATTTAAAGAGACAGTAACGGTTTTGTTTTAAAACGGTTTTTGTGCTTTATTAACAAGTTTAAGCCTGTTTAACATGTCTGGGCCTTCGGATAAGCTATGTTCTATATGTATGAAAGCCAATGTGTCTCCTCATTTAAATTTGTGTGATAATTGTGCCATAGCATCCAAACAAAGTAAGGACAGTACTGCCACAGATAATGAAATTGCCCAATATGATTCCTCAGATGAGGGGAGTAGACATGATACTACATCATCTCCTACTGTGTCTACACCAGTTTTGCCCACGCAGGAGGCCCCTAGTACATCTAGCGCGCCAATGCTTATTACCATGCAACAATTGACGGCTGTAATGGATAACTCCATAGCAAATATTTTATCCAAAATGCCTGCATATCAGAGAAAGCGCGATTGCTCTGTTTTAAACACTGAAGAGCAGGAGGGCGCTGATGATAATTGTTCTGTCATACCCTCACACCAATCTGAAGTGGCCATGAGGGAGGTTTTGTCAGATGGGGAAATTTCAGATTCAGGAAAAATTTCTCAACAAGCCGAACCTGATGTTGTGACATTTAAATTTAAATTAGAACATCTCCGCGCACTGCTTAAGGAGGTGTTATCTACTCTGGATGATTGTGAAAACTTGGTTATTCCAGAGAAATTATGCAAAATGGACAAGTTTCTAGAGGTTCCGGTGCACCCCGACGCTTTTCCTATACCCAAGCGGGTGGCGGACATAGTGAATAAAGAGTGGGAGAAGCCCGGCATACCTTTTGTTCCCCCCCCCCTATATTTAAGAAATTATTTCCTATGGTCGACCCCAGAAAGGACTTATGGCAGACATTCCCTAAGGTCGAGGGGGCAGTTTCTACTTTAAACAAGCGCACTACTATTCCTATCGAGGATAGTTGTGTTTTCAAAGATCCTATGGATAAAAAATTGGACGGTTTGCTTAAAAATATTTTTGTACAGCAAGGTTACCTTCTACAACCCATTTCGTGCATTGTTCCTGTCACTACTGCAGCGTGGTTCTGGTTCGAGGAACTAGAAAAGTCGCTCGGTAGAGAGACTCCATATGAGGAGGTTATGGACAGAGTTCACGCACTTAAGTTGGCTAACTCTTTTATTTTAGATGCCGCTTTGCAATTAGCTAAATTAGCGGCGAAAAATTCAGGGTTTGCAATTGTGGCGCGTAGAGCGCTTTGGCTAAAGTCTTGGTCAGCGGATGTATCATCCAAGACAAAATTGCTTAACATCCCTTTCAAAGGTAAAACTCTCTTTGGACCAGAATTGAAAGAGATTATCTCAGACATCACTGGGGGAAAGGGCCACGCCCTCTCACAAGATAGGCCGTTCAAGGCCAAGAATAAGTCTAATTTTCGTTCCTTTCGCAATTTCAGGAACGGACAGGCCTCTAATTCTGCATCCTCTAAGCAAGAGGGTAATGCCTCACAGCCCAAACCAGCCTGGAAACCTATGCAAGGCTGGAACAAGGGTAAGCAGGCCAAGAAACCTGCTGCTAATAACAAGACAGCATGAAGGAGTAGCCCCCGATCTGGGACCGGATCTAGTAGGGGGCAGACTCTCTCTCTTTGCTCAGGCTTGGGCAAGAGATGTTCAGGATCCCTGGGCACTAGAAATAGTTTCTCAGGGTTATCTTCTGGAATTCAGGGAACTACCCCCAAGGGGAAGGTTCCACATGTCTCACTTATCCTTAAACCAAATAAAGAGACAGGCGTTCTTACATTGTGTAGAAGACCTGTTAAAAATGGGAGTGATACACCCAGTCCCAATAAAGGAACAGGGAATGGGATTTTACTCAAATCTGTTCATAGTTCCCAAAAAAGAGGGAACCTTCAGACCAATTCTGGATTTAAAGATCCTAAACAAATTTCTCAGGGTACCATCGTTCAAAATGGAAACCATTCGAACGATTCTACCCACTATCCAGGAAGGTCAATTTATGACTACCGTGGATCTAAAGGATGCGTACCTACATATTCCTATCCACAAAGAACATCATCAGTTCCTAAGGTTCGCCTTTCTGGACAAACATTACCAGTTTGTGGCCCTCCCATTCGGGTTAGCCACTGCTCCAAGGATTTTCACAAAGGTACTCGGGTCCCTTCTAGTGGTTCTAAGCCCGAGGGGCATTGCAGTAGTACCATACTTGGACGACATTCTAATACAAGCGTCGTCCCTGTCAAAAGCAAAGGCTCATACAGACATTGTTCTGGCCTTTCTCAGATCGCACGGATGGAAGGTGAATATAGAAAAAAGTTCTCTGTCTCCATCAACAAGAGTTCCCTTCTTGGGAACAATAATAGATTCCTTAGAAATTAGGATTTTTCTGACAGAGGTCAGAAAATCAAAACTTCTAAGCGCTTGTCAAGTTCTTCATTCTGTTCCACATCCTTCCATAGCTCAGTGCATGGAAGTAGTAGGGTTGATGGTTGCAGCAATGGACATAGTTCCTTTTGCACTAATTCATCTAAGACCATTACAACTGTGCCTGCTCAAACAGTGGAATGGGGACTATACAGACTTGTCTCCAATGATTCAAGTAGATCAGAAGACCAGAGATTCACTCCATTGGTGGCTGACCCTGGACCATCTATCCCAGGGAATGAGCTTCCGCAGACCAGAGTGGGTCATTGTCACGACCGACGCCAGTCTAGTGGGCTGGGGCGCGGTCTGGGAATCCCTGAAGACTCAGGGACTATGGTCTTGGGAAGAGTCGCTTCTCCCGATAAACATTCTGGAACTAAGAGCGATTTTCAATGCTCTCAGGGCTTGGCCTCAACTAGCAAAGGCCAGATTCATAAGATTCCAATCAGACAACATGACGACCGTTGCGTATATCAATCATCAGGGGGGAACAAGGAGTTCCTTGGCGATGAAAGAAGTGACCAAAATAATACAATGGGCGGAGGATCACTCCTGCCACCTATCTGCGATCCACATCCCAGGTGTGGAAAACTGGGAAGTAGATTATCTGAGTCGTCAGACATTCCATCCGGGGGAGTGGGAACTCCACCCGGAGATTTTTGCCCAACTAACTCAATTATGGGGCATTCCAAACATGGATCTGATGGCGTCTCGTCAGAACTTCAAGGTTCCTTGCTACGGGTCCAGATCCAGGGATCCCAAGGCGACTCTAGTAGATGCACTAGTAGCACCTTGGACCTTCAACCTAGCTTATGTATTTCCACCGTTTCCTCTCATTCCCAGGCTGGTAGCCAGGATCAAACAGGAGAGGGCCTCGTGATCTTGATAGCTCCTGCATGGCCACGCAGGACTTGGTATGCAGACCTGGTGAATATGTCATCGGTTCCACCATGGAAGCTACCTTTGAGACAGGACCTTCTTGTTCAGGGTCCATTCGAACATCCAAATCTGGTCTCCCTCCAGCTGACGGCTTGGAGATTGAACGCTTGATTCTATCAAAGCGGGGGTTTTCAGATTCTGTGATAGATATCTGTTGGTGTGAATCCAAAGGATTCCCATGGAATAAGATAAAAATTCCTAAGATTCTCTCCTTTCTACAAGAAGGTTTGGAGAAAGGATTATCTGCAAGTTCTCTATAGGGACAGATCTCTGCTTTATCTGTCTTACTTCACAAAAGACTGGCAGCTGTGCCAGATGTTCAAGCATTTGTTCAGGCTCTGGTTAGGATCAAGCCTGTTTACAGACCTTTGACTCCTCCCTGGAGTCTAAATCTAGTTCTTTCAGTTCTTCAAGGGGTTCCGTTTGAACCTTTACATTCCATAGATATTAAGTTACTATTTTGGAAAGTTTTGTTTATGGTTGCTATTTCTTCTGCTAGAAGAGTTTCAGAGTTATCTGCTTTGCAGTGTTCTCCGCCTTATCTGGTGTTCCATGCAGATAAGGTGGTTTTGTGTACTAAGCCTGGTTTTCTTCCAAAGGTTGTTTCTAACAAGAATATTAACCAGGAGATAGTTGTACCTTCTTTATGTCCGAATCCAGTTTCAAAGAAGGAACGTTTGTTACACAATTTGGACGTAGTCCGTGCTCTAAAATTCTATTTAGAGGCTACAAAAGATTTCAGACAAACATCTTCTTTGTTTGCTGTCTATTCTGGTAAAAGGAGAGGTCAAAAAGCGACTTCTACCTTTCTTTCCTTTTGGCTTAAAAGCATCATCCGATTGGCTTACAAGACTGCCGGACGGCAGCCTCCTGAAAGAATCACAGCTCACTCCACTAGGGCTGTGGCTTCCACATGGGCCTTCAAGAACGAGGCTTCTGTTGACCAGATATGTAAGGCAGCGACTTGGTCTTCACTGCACACTTTTGCCAAATTTTACAAATTTGATACTTTTGCTTCTTCGGAGGCTATTTTTGGGAGAAAGGTTTTGCAAGCCGTGGTGCCTTCCGTTTAGGTAACCTGATTTGCTCCCTCCCTTCATCCGTGTCCTAAAGCTTTGGTATTGGTTCCCACAAGTAAGGATGACGCCGTGGACCGGACACACCAATGTTGGAGAAAACAGAATTTATGCTTACCTGATAAATTACTTTCTCCAACGGTGTGTCCGGTCCACGGCCCGCCCTGGTTTTTTAATCAGGTCTGATGAATTATTTTCTCTAACTACAGTCACCACGGTACCATATGGTTTCTCTTATATATTTTCCTCCTGTCCGTCGGTCGAATGACTGGGGTGGGCGGAGCCTAGGAGGAACTATATGGCCAGCTTTGCTGGGACTCTTTGCCATTTCCTGTTGGGGAAGAGATATTCCCACAAGTAAGGATGACGCCGTGGACCAGACACACCGTTGGAGAAAGTAATTTATCAGGTAAGCATAAATTCTGTTATTGTTTTCTTTATAACTTAATAAGAAGAGACTATAAACACAGATCTAATAGTCAATATAGCTAACTCCTGCATACCACTAAAGAAGGAAACTACAAACATACAGAATACAGATTGTAAATGTTACTCCCAATAATTCACTAAGCCATATTCTGAATTCAAGCCAAATGGCACTCTTATTTTTAGCTTGAATATTCAAAACATCTCTCTCTTTCCAAGTAGACGATCTCTATCATCCCCTCTCTTGGGTTAATGTACTAGTTCTAAAATACACCACCTGAAAGAAGAGAGAAGCTTGTCATGACACCGTACAAAATGTTGAACAATAGGAGCAGAAGAGGTACCAGTATTGATAGATGAAAACTTTTCACGTATACTGGATCGAACATTATGTGTCGTTAATCCCACATATTGCAAATTACACTGGATACAAATGATAAGATAAACCACATAACAACACGTGCAGTTCTCAAACAGCCATGTATTTTACAGACATCCTGTCAGGTTTACCATCACATTATACATTATATTTCTAACATACTGTTCCTTTAAGTCATTCTACACCTGTTCTCCTCCCTATATAAGCCCCTCCTGGTCTTCTAACCTTGCTTAGTATTGTAAATCTATAGTTACTCAGAACTTGCCAAGCCTTTTCTATCTATCCTGCTCCTGAAGGATATACGAAGCAAATCTACTTATTGTTTTTTTCCTTGTGCTTGAACTTTTTTGTCTACTAATGAAGTTGCCACTTTAGGATTCACCTTGCTTGTAATTTAGTTCAAACTCCTATTCCTCAACTTCTGTGAGTTCCATCGTACAGACTTGCCAGCTCTGTCCATCCCTCCTACCAGCTTCACACTCCGGATTGCGGTGACATCACATGCCAGCTGTGCACCTTCCAAGCTACACGCCAAACCTCCGCTGCTCGGGACACTCTCACAGACACTCCACTGCAACCCGCAGTAACTACTTGGCGGTAAGACTTCACTCTGTTAAATACTTATACCTTAACTGTGACATGATGAACTTGTGGATATGCGCTGTTATATAGTATTTGCGCATCAAGTACAACTCTTACGCTAAACTGTCTTTGAAGGTTTCTTATCCTCTCAAAACCGTAACTCACAGTATAGATCTGTTAATCTGATATCTAAATAATCTATCTATCATACAACTAGCAACAGGTTAAATAAATGTATAGACTATAGGTTGCTCACTCAGCCTGTCTTTATTACATTTATGCTGCTTCTGTTTCCCTTGGCTCACACCTCTAAATTGGAATGAAAGTTTGTGCCCCTGCTGCATGAATTTAGTGTTGTAATAACACATGTGGCAGCAATAGGGAACACACACAATCTACTCCATAACAGTATAAGCATCACTGTGACTACTTTGGATGAATATTGCTGCCACCTCATATATATATATTCTCCATAAGTCTCAGAGTTGCAACACCCATAAATTTATATATATTTAAGTTCCAGCAGTTGTGGTCCACATAATTAATTTGGCACAAACCTCATATCTTTTTAGATATCGTATCTTTGAGCCTGACACATCCCTTGTGACCATAGATTGAAAACTAGTTGTAATAAGAACTTTGTCACAAGGCTTAAATTTTTTATGTCCACAACAAAACATCATGAGCCATGAACTCTGTCTATTCTGAGTCTGGGGCAATTTAGAAGGGGAAACCATATTACCTATGGATTTACCCCGTCGGTAAGAACATCTTATACCTTGCTTAACAACATCCACAAGTTTATCATCAGCAGATAATGTTTTAAAATGCTTACGTACTATCTTGCAAATCTCACTGTACTGTGTACTATAAATAGCTACAAAAGTTATGCCTTTATACATTTTATCATTTTTAAAGGATTCTTTCAGAAAATGATCCCTGCCTACACTTTCAAACTCTTTCCTGGCTTTGGAAATGTCCACCTTGTTATAACCTCTTTCTTTTAGCCTTTTAGTAAGCAATTTGGCTTCATTTTTGTATGTGGTCACATTGGAACAATTCCGCCTGATTCGTACAAATTGGCCTTTTGCTATGGCATACGGGACATGTATTGGATGGCAGCTTTTTGCATGCAGCAACATATTGCCTGAGATTGGTTTGTGGAAAACCTTGAAGGCTACAGTACCATCTGACTGGCCTACAAAAGTAGCATCCAAATAGTTAATACTATTCTGATGGTATTAAAAAGTGAACCGCAATCCAACCTCATTAGAATTCAGCCGTGCCAAAAAATCTTTTGCCAATTTCTCTCCCCCATGCCATACCAAAAGCAGGTTGTCAATGAATCTCTCATATTGTGAAATAAGATGTCTATAGGGATTGCTATCTGCATAAACGTGGGAAATCTCCCACCAACCCATATATAGGTTGGCATATTAGGGGGCAAATTTGTCCCCCATCGCTGTCCCACGCTTCTGCAGATAGCAAATACCCTCAAACTCAAAATAGTTATGAGTCAACAAGAAATAAACCACACGTATGATGAATGCCTGAAATGGGTGATCAAAATCAGAAAATCAGGTTAAAAAATATGAAACAGCTGTTAAACCCTTATCATGAGTTATAGAGGAATACAGTGCTGTTACATCTATGGTCAACCACCCAGATGTATCATCCCATGTAACTGATTTTCATGCACTGTATGAGATGCTTAGTATCCCTGAGAAAGCTCAAAAGAGAATTGGCCAAAGGTTGTAGTATCGTATCCATCCACTGGGATAGAGGCTCAAACAGAAAATCAATACCATTTACTGTTGGTCTACCCTGCACATTAACTGTGGATTTATGAATTTTGGGCACGTCACAAGAGCTACTGGTGCAACGCCGCCCCCTGCAGACTCGCAGCCAATCGGCCGCTAACAGGGAGGTGTCAAACAACCCGATCGTACTCGATCGGTTTGAATTCCGGCGATCTCTGTCCACCTGCTCAGAGCGGGCGGACAGGGTTATGGAGCAGCGGTCTTTAGACCGCTGCTTCATAACTGCTGTTTCTAGCGAGTCTGAAGACTCTCCAGAAACACGGGCCCACAAGCTCTATACGGAGCTTGATAAATAGACCTCATTGTGTCAACACAGTATTTAGACCATTTTTAAAAACTGATATAGGCATGTTGCTTCTCAAGAGGATAATAATAAGAATCATAAATGCCACAATAATAAATTCCAGCATTTAATTCACTTGGCAGCACAGAGTTTAATTTAATACCTATTGATTGCAGTATGACCAATCCTTTTCTTGAGTCTTGGGGGCAGCAAATTCTAAACATGCCCATGTTTGATTGTAATTATAGTTTAGAATTTTGACATATTAAATGGCCCTTTACTTAATAGAGTATGATAATATTTGAATTTACTAAAAAAAAAAGTGTTAATGTTTGAAACTGCAACCTTAGCTGTATGTTTAACAACTGCTTTTGAAGTTATGCTTCATACACAAATCATTGTAGTCTTTTCTATGGGGTTTTTTCATGTAGTGAACTAATAGAGTTCTTTGTAAATGTTGGTATCCAGAGACATTTTCAAGGGCATATTTTCTCCTCAGAGTGATGTGTTAGTCAAGGACCTCTGTGGCACAAAATACCCTGGAGCAAGCAAGCACAATCTACAGAGACTCAACACATTTCTCCAACCCAAGTCTAAACGTTTGTTACAAAGAAACATAGCTAGCTCCTGTTCCATGGGAAATAGGGCCTGATGAAATTGATCAATAAAGTTTTAAACACTTTATTTTTATTACACCCCTTAATGAAACAAAAACAAAAAATAAAATAAAGCTTCAACCCACAACTACTTAAATGGATAGGAAAGTCAAAATTAAAGGGACATTAAACACTAAATAAATGCCAGATAGAATGATGCATTCAAAGAAAAGATTAGTCTGAGAATAACATGTAGATGTAGTTTTTAAAGTTTCATTAGCTGAATAAATATTGAAAAAATAAGTGTAAAGTTTTAATGTCTATATAACAATGGGAGCTGCCATGTTGTAACTTAGGTTACCTTTTCTGCTGTGGCCAATTAGGAACAGCTATAAATAGGACACTAGATTGTGCAGCCAATGGCTGTGTGGAGTTTTTTTTATACATACCATTTATAATTTTATATTACCATCTCAAAGTGATTACATGATTCTGATAGACACAAACAAAAAACAGGGGGCAACATTACTCTAAGAGTAGATTAACAAACACTAAATTAATAATCCAAGAAAAAAATCACTTAAAATCCACAGAGCATATGAGGTATTAATGCTGCATAAGTATAGCCACAGGTACCGTCTCTCACATATGGGGACAATGTCTGCACTGTGTCTTAGAAGCGGCTTAGTGGCCAGGCCTACAACTCAGATTGGCTCCCATAATTCTTAATTGCATCTATAAAAAGTATATAGGAAACATTTAGAATGATAAGTTACCAATAAAATATAAAACAGTCTTAATTTATTGGGGCCGATTTATTATAGTGTGAGCGGACATGATCCGCTGTACAGGGAGTGCAGAATTATTAGGCAAATGAGTATTTTGACCACATCATCCTCTTTATGCATGTTGTCTTACTCCAAGCTGTATAGGCTCGAAAGCCTACTACCAATTAAGCATATTAGGTGATGTGCATCTCTGTAATGAGAAGGGGTGTGGTCTAATGACATCAACACCCTATATCAGGTGTGCATAATTATTAGGCAACTTCCTTTCCTTTGGCAAAATGGGTCAAAAGAAGGACTTGACAGGCTCAGAAAAGTCAAAAATAGTGAGATATCTTGCAGAGGGATGCAGCACTCTTAAAATTTCAAAGCTTCTGAAGCGTGATCATTGAACAATCAAGCGTTTCATTCAAAATAGTCAACAGGGTTGCAAGAAGCGTGTGGAAAAACCAAGGCGCAAAATAACTGCCCATGAACTGAGAAAAGTCAAGCGTGCAGCTGCCAAGATGCCACTTGCCACCAGTTTGGCCATATTTCAGAGCTGCAACATCACTGGAGTGCCCAAAAGCACAAGGTGTGCAATACTCAGAGACATGGCCAAGGTAAGAAAGGCTGAAAGACGACCACCACTGAACAAGACACACAAGCTGAAACGTCAAGACTGGGCCAAGAAATATCTCAAGACTGATTTTTCTAAGGTTTTATGGACTGATGAAATGAGAATGAGTCTTGATGGGCCAGATGGATGGGCCAGTGGCTGGATTGGTAAAGGGCAGAGAGCTCCAGTCCGACTCAGACGCCAGCAAGGTGGAGGTGGAGTACTGGTTTGGGCTGGTATCATCAAAGATGAGCTTGTGGGGCCTTTTTGGGTTGAGGATGGAGTCAAGCTCAACTCCCTGTCCTACTGCCAGTTTCTGGAAGACACCTTCTTCAAGCAATGGTACAGGAAGAAGTCTGCATCCTTCAAGAAAAACATGATTTTCATGCAGGACAATGCTCCATCACACGCGTCCAAGTACTCCACAGCGTGGCTGGCAAGAAAGGGTATAAAAGAAGAAAATCTAATGACATGGCCTCCTTGTTCACCTGATCTGAACCCCATTGAGAACCTGTGGTCCATCATCAAATGTGAGATTTACAAGGAGGGAAACAGTGTCTGGGAGGCTGTGGTTGCTGCTTCACGCAATGTTGATGGTGAACAGATCAAAACACTGACAGAATCCATGGATGGCAGGCTTTTGAGTGTCCTTGCAAAGAAAGGTGGCTATATTGGTCACTGATTTGTTTTTGTTTTGTTTTTGAATGTCAGAAATGTATATTTGTGAATGTTGAGATGTTATATTGGTTTCACTGGTAAAAATAAATAATTGAAATGGGTATATATTTGTTTTTTCTTAAGTTGCCTAATAATTATGCACAGTAATAGTCACCTGCACACACAGATATCCCCCTAAAATAGCTAAAACTAAAAACAAACTAAAAACTACTTCCAAAAATATTCAGCTTTGATATTAATTAGTTTTTTGGGTTCATTGAGAACATGGTTGTTGTTCAATAATAAAATTAATCCTCAAAAATACAACTTGCCTAATAATTCTGCACTCCCTGTAGTCGATCATATCCGCCCCACATCGATAAATACAGACAGCATACACAGTTGGCATTTATTATTGCACATGCGTTTTGTGTGAAATGCTTGTGCAATGCCGCCCCCTGCAAATTTCCGGTGAATCGGATGCTAGCAGGGATGTCAATTAACCGATCGTATTCAATCGGGCTGATTGCTGTCCACCGCCTCAGAGGTGGCGGACGAGTTAAGGAGCAGCAGTCGTAAGACCGTTGCTTTTTAACTTCCGCTTCAGGCGGAATTGAAGCTGAGTGGGTCCGAAGCAGCATCCGCTGCTTAATAAATCGACCCCATTGTCTCCATTTCATAAACATCATACAAATGGTACATACCTGAAACAAGTCTAAATAGCTGACCTCCTGGCTTATTAACTATTTATGCATTTATTTCAAAACTTCTAATTGGCAACCCATTCCAAGTATACTAATATTCTTATTTGTATTATTATAGTTGTTACTGATTGATTAAATGTTATTTTATTCTCCCTCGATAAATTCAACTAAATCAATGTCACAATTCATACACCTTGGTTCCCTAGTGCCAAGGGTATATATCCAGAAGGTGTCTCACTGTCTAAGGGCCAAGACTCTATTACCACCTTTAATATGTGATTTAACCAGTTCTATAGCTTTAACCCTTAGACAGCCTGAATCCTTCTGGTGTTTCTCTGCAAAATGTGCAGATACTCCATGAACCATATAACATAACTCAATGTTTATCCTTTTATTGTAATCTTAAAATAATGTTTTTAATATTTCTAATTCATATATATATATATATATATATATATATATATATATTATTTTTCAAAACTTTGTTTGCGTATATTGATTTAAATTTAAGTGGTGCTTGTTATTTTGTAAATGTGTATGTTTGAGATAGAGCATGTTACTTTAAGACACTTAAATTCACTTATATTTTCAAAATTTCTTTGTTCTCTTGCTATTCACTGTTCAAAAATAATATAAACAAAAGAGGAAAAGTTTGTCTTATAAGTAAAATCCAAGTTTATTCAGTAATAATTAAAAACGGATACTGCAATCCTCCAGGTTCACACACTTTCGACGTAGCATACAGGCTTACGTGTTGCGGCTAAACAGCCGTAGTCGTAGCCTACAGTGCTAGCTCACAATTTCATTTAAAACAGGTACAAAGCTCCATGATAGGTTAAAAACAAAAAACGCTTACTGGGGTGAGAACCAATCATACACATTATGGTAATCATCTAAATTATGTTACAGCACTTAAACACATTAGAGTATACATAAGTATGTTATATGACCACACAGGGAAATGATCAAAAAAGAGACAAACTTACATTTTTTTTACAGCGCTAAACGCTTCAGAAAATACATATGTTAATTGTTAAATGTCCAAACATGGAAATAATACAAGTACAGACTTTCTTGCACTCAATGATAAGAGGATCATAGTGTCTGATATTATTTGTGCTACATATTATCAGTCTATGGGTTATCGGTCTATTATATATATATATATATATATATATATATATATATATATATATATGGGCAAAAATTGGTGTATATGCACTCTCACCAACGTTCCACAACTATCAGGGTGCTGTGCGGTGAGGACCCTTCAATCGTGATTCGCCCTGCCGACAAGGGTGGGGCCATTGTTATCATGGATGTATCATATTACAAATCCGAGATTCTGGGACAGTTGACAGACACAAACACTTATCTACCTTTAGATAGAGATCCCACTTCCAGACTAAAGAGGAAAATTGATACAATCCTGATTGAATATAAAGATAAAGAACTGATCACACAACATGATTATAACTTTTTACGTCGGGAACACCCACTCATTCCTCTACTTTATACCTTACCCAAGGTTCATAAAAATGCTACACAACCACCGGGGAGACCTATTGTCTCGGCTAGAGGGTCTCTACTTCAGCCTTTAGCCCAGTTTGTGGACTTTTATTTGCAACCTCTGGTTAAATCAATACCATCCTATATACAGGACTCTCATGATTTTATCACTAAGATACCCAATTTGAATAACATCACTGACCAGGATTTATTGGTCACCTTAGACGTGTCAAGTCTATACACCATAATACCCCATCATGAAGGCATTATGGCAGTCACACAGACTCTAAGAAAAGAAGTACTTATTGGTCTGCTCACTCTATGTCTAACTGAGAACTATTTTTTGTTTGATAACACATTTTACAAACAAATTTCCGGGACAGCGATGGGGTCAAATGTGGCCCCATCTCTTGCCAACTTATTCATGGCACAACATGAGTCGGTCTTGATGAAGGTTTTTGAGGACCATCGCATCAGATATTACTGTCGCTACATCGACGACCTGTTCTTAATATGGAGTGAGGGTGAGAACAGCCTACTGGAATGGGGCAAAAACCTTAGAGATCTTTTGGTGAAGGCCGATATCAATCCGGACGGTGGTTCACAAACATGGCTAAAAACAAAGAAAAAGGGATGTTATCAATGCATCAGTTGCGTGACCTGCAGTGGGATGCTTACAGGCCCCCACTTCCATCATCCAGAAAGTTACAAAATCTATGACATCAGGTATTTCCTTACTTGCACCACTAAATTTGTGGTGTACTTATTGAATTGCCCGTGTGGCAAGTTCTATGTTGGTAAGACGACAGATGATGCCAAAACCAGGATGGCCAATCATAGATCTAGCATCAGACTGACAATACGAAATGGAAAGGCGGACCAACCGAGGCGGGACATTCAGTCAATGATCTGAGATTTAGACTTATTGACCACGTGCCAGTTTCTAGAAGAGGAGGAGACAGAGGCAACATCTTACTACGCAAGGAATCAAGATGGATTTATGAATTGGGGACTGTACATCCCAGAGGACTAATTACCCATACTGGATGGCAATGTTTTCTGTGATTTTTGATCTTTATGATTCCCTAGGATTTCCTATGAGAATCTATGCTTCTGTGAGAGTCCACGACAATCCATGTCTACAATAACATAATTAATACCTATGAGAGTCCATGAGTCCATCACATGTGTTCTCTTTTTTGACCTATGTTTGATCAATTTTTTGTTTATTATTTTTTGATCAATTCATTATTTTTTTGATCAATTTTTGTTAAATTTTTGTTTGTTTTTGGATCATGTTTTGATATATAAAAATTTTTAACAAGTAACAACTCATCTAGATTTTTCTTTTTCTTTTCTTTTTTCCATTTTTTCATTTTTTATCATCTTTATTTTTTTGCTTTTTGAGCTTTTCCAATTTTTTGGAATAAAATCCATTTAGAAGTAAGTATTTGTAGATTAACTAATATATCCCTGGGGTAATGAAAAGATCATTATGATATAATTATCCTGTCCAAATATCTCTTTAACTTGTTTTTAAAATATTTCCTTGGACAATAGTTCCTTGGATACTATTTTTTCAATATGAAGTATTTGTTCTTTGTCAGTTCTCCATGCGCCAATATTTGTTTTTAATTGTATCTGTTTTTTTGTTGTGTATCACTCCAAGGAGTGCTTGCACTATTCCTGTTGGATCCTCTTGCTGTCTGGTCATGCCCTGCAACATATAGTTATCTTCTTGCGGTGTAGTTAGGCTTTAAGTCCTTAAATTATATATATTTCTGGGTCTCTGGAGAACATAGTATACAGATCGCTTTTACTCTAAGAGAGTGATTTTTCTTTATTAGATATATGTGTAGGTGCTGTACATTAGAGTTTGAAATTCAGCACATTATTTGGTGTTTCTGGAAATTTGATTATAGCGATCATTCTCCTTTCCATTAGACATAGGTAATTACCTGTTATCACCACTTTTTACATTAGATGGATGATTCCTAAGCAACATGGTTCATTTAGGCTTTGGCAGTAAATACTACTATTCCTGGGTATAGGGCAGAGACACGTCGTGGTATACACGTTTTTATGTGGTATGTTTATTTTTATTTTCCTTAATTTTTATTTATGTAGTCACACGCCCACTTGGGCATGACACTCAGCTATTGGCCAATTCTGCCTTATTTACATTCTGGCAACCTATCCACACATGGCGATCTGACAACACACATAATATGAATGAAGATTCACATAACGATTTGAGCAATAGGCTTATTTATTTATGCAATATAATTTAGTCACACGCCCACTTGGGCATGACACTCAGCTATTGGCCAATCCTATCTTATTTACATTCCGATAACCTATCCACATATGGCGATCAGATAACACATATAATACGAATGTAGATTCACATAATGATTTGAGCAATAGGCTTATTTATTTATGCAATATAATTTAGTCACATGCCCACTTGAGCATGACACTCAGCTATTGGCCAATTCTGTCTTATTTACATTCTGGTAACTTATCCACATATGGCGATTTGACAACACATATAATACGAATGTAGATTCACATAATGATTTGAGCAATAGGCTTATTTATTTACGCAATATAATTTGGCACATGATTTTTACGCTTTGGTAGTGGAGATTATGATGCCAGCATATTAGGCAGAAACATGCCGTGGCATATACGCCTCTATACACACGCCCATTTTCGACATGGCACTTCGCCATTGGATAGTTCTGTTTTCTTTGTTTACAACTTTTATAGCTTTTTATATGGCGATCTGTTACATATATGTTACCGGTGAGTGCCCACGTAGTGATTATTGTAGATGTTTTGGACATTTAGTTGCTGGGAATGTATATATATTTATATATACTTAAGCAATATTAAGCAGAGTTTAGCCACGGCACACACGCAGTGTTGGATGTTTGCCTTTTTTGTGGTTCGGGGGTCACATGTTTGGTACACTTAGTGAGCTATGTGCTACTCTTGTGTTAGGATTTGTGTCTTTGTTTCATTTTCTGGTGGCTGTAGATGCGCTGCTGATCGCGTCTTTAGTAACAAGGGGCGGATCAGAAACAGAGTGAATGACGTATTAGAGCCTATTGTAATTCAACGTTTGATTGGTTACACATTTTTGACGATTTTATGAGCTATATCATTAATTTAGTTGATTGATAACTGCATAGGATGTTTATTACATGTAGGGGGCATGACTACCAGCAATGGGGTCCAAAGAGGATTTGTTTTTAAGTATTGTTTTGATCGATTATTTTATAACATTCACATGCACAATATGTATCATTTTCTTTCATTGGTCACTATATGGGTGTGTTCAATTATTCAGCCTGGATTGGCTGATCTTATGGGGAGTGTGTTTGGGAGCCTATTTAAAGGCTGCTTTTGTTCAGTGTTAATTTGTCAGAGGAAGGGACTGTTGCTGTCCCGAAACGTCACAAACTGCATTAAAAGTTTTTATCACTTTTTGATGAAGATTCAGTGAGTGCTTCTTTTTGCATTTATATATATATATATATATATATATATATATATATATATATATATATATATATATGTGACCCATTAACCGATTGCACAAGAATCAAAATTGTATGTAGAGCATACATGGAGGGAATACCAGTTGAATTTTTTTTTACAACTATATAAGAATGAATGCCCCTACTTTGTTACATAGAATTCGATTCGATAGAAGGCGATTATTGTGATACGCTATTATACAGAGTACAATTAAAACTCAATATAAGTCACCCCTGTTCTCATAAGCATTAGAAATCCCTACCATAAAGCAAAAGATATAGCCTATAGATAGTACTACTGTAGTTGTACGCAGTAGAAAAGTACTATAAAGGCAAAATCTAGGAATTAATGAATGGTAACATAAAAAAGCTTCTGGATCAGATAAAAAGGGAGCTAGATGAACTTAGCTGTAAGTGAAAAGGGTATAAAAATCAAAATTCAGGAATATGGGGAGAATATTCCCAAATTGCTATCACATAAAGTGAAGTGAAATGGATATATCAGGAATATAGGAAAATGATTCCCATATATTCATAACATCATATCGAGAGTTCAAACCTGTAGGAATTCTGGTACCGAATGTGAAGATCCAAAATGCCTCTCTTTTTGCTAGAATCCGATCAAGCTCCCCTCCCTAGGTTTTTCTAACTTTTTCTATGTGCACCATGTAAAAGTGTTTAAGTTGCCTTTGTGGTAAATACCAAAGTGTTGAACCAGAGGGGTGGATGATCGGGTAGTTTTGAATGAAGATAAATGTTCTCTGATTCTAGAATTTACATCTCTTGATGTGAGTCCGACATATTGAATCTTGCATTGGGTACATTCTATAATGTATACAAGGTATATTGTGGTGCAGTTACATACATGATAGAATGTACTCAATGAGAAAACGTTTCTTCATTCAAAACTACCAGATCATCCACCCCTCTGGTTCAACACTTTGGTATTTACCACAAAGGCAACTTAAACACTTTTACATGGGGCACCATAGAAAAAAGTTAAAAAAACCTAAGAGGGGAGGGGATCTGGACCGGATTCTAGCAAAAAGAGAGGCATTTTGGATCTTCACGCTCGGTACCAGAATTCCTACAGGTCTGAACTCTCGATATGATGTTATGAATACATGGGAATAATTTCCCTATATTCCTGATATATCCATTACACTTCACATTATGTGATAGCATTATGGGAATATTCTCCCTATGTTCCTGAATTTTGATTTTTATACCATTTGCACATACAGCTAGGTTCATCTAGCTCCCTTTTCATCTGATCCAGAAGCTTTTTTATGTTACCATTCACTAATTCCTAGATTTTGCCTTTATAGTACTTTTCTACTACGTACAACTACAGTAGAACTATCTATAGGCTATATCTTTTGCTTTATGGTAGGGATTTCTAATGCTTATGAGAACAGGGGTTACTTATATTGAATTTTAACTGTTCTTTGTATAATAGCGTATCACAATAATCATCTTCTATGAACTAAAATAGAATTATATGAAACAGAGTAGGGGCATTCATTCTTATAAAGTTGTAAACATTTTTTGTACTGATATTCCCTCTATGCATGCTCTACATAAAATTTTGATTTTTGTGCAATCCGGTTAATGGGTCACATATATATATCCTATTTTATAAATGGCCAAGTGTGTTTGTCCGAAGCTGTCATGCGCAGTAGAGACAGCACGAGGACAAACACACCTGGCCTTACCTGACAATCCATGCTGTTTGCCGCAAAAGTGGTCGTGGCCGGCAGGACCATGGGTGTGGCCAGACGGGTCAGAGCGTGGTCATGCGTGGCGTGGTGCAGTCAGCGCGACAGAGAGGGTAGAGAAATAGTAAGAGAGGGGAGAGACAAAAAGAGATAGGAAAGAGCTAATGAGAGGGGAAAAGTGCAGAAGAGAGGGGAAAGTGCAGAAGAGAGGGGGGGGAGAGACAGAGCAAAAGAGAGGGGGGAGAGAGGGGGGAGAGAGAGAGCAAAAGAGAGGGGGGAGAGGGGGGGGGGAGGGGGGAGAGAGAGAGCAAAAGAGTGGGGGGAGAGAGAGAGCAAAAAAGAGGGATGGAGAGAAAGAGCAAAAGAGAGGGAAGGAGAGAGAGAGCAAAAAAATGTAGAGAGAGACAGAGCAAAAGAGAGGGGAGAGAGAGACAGAGTAAAAGAGAGGGGGGAGAGAGAGTACAAAATAGAGGGGGGAGAGAGAGCGCAAAAGAGAGGGGGAAGAGAGAGGGAAAATGAGAGGGGGGAGAGAGAGCGCAAAAGAGAGGGAAGGATAGAGAGAGCGCAAAAGAGGGGGAGAGAGAGCGCAAAAGAGAGGGGGAGAGAGAGCGCGCAAAAGAGGGGAGAGAGAGCGAAAAAGAGAGGGGGAGAGAGAGAGCGCAAAAGAGAGGGGAAGAGAGAGCCCGCAAAAGAGGGGGGAGTGAGCACAAAAGAGAGAGAGAACACAAAAAGAGAGGGGGAGAGAGCATAAAAGAGAGGGGAGAGAGAGCACAAAAGAGAGGGGGAGAGAGAGCAAAAGAGAGGGGGGAGAGAGAGCAAAAGAGAGGGGGGAGAGGAAGCAAAAGAGAGGAGAAGAGAGAGAGTAAAAGAGAGGTGGAACGAGAGAGAGCGCAAAATAGAGGGGGAGAGAGCGCAAAAGAGAGGGGGAGAGTGCGCAAAAGAGAGGGGGAGAGAGAGCAAAAGAGAGGGGGGGAGAGATAGAACAAAAGAGAGGGGGAGAGAGAGAGCAAAAGAGAGGTGGAGCGAGAGAGAGCGCAAAAGAGAGGGAAAAAAATAGAAAGCAAATAATGCGCTACCACCCAATAAAAACTACAAATTAAGAACCAACAAATTATAGTAACAAATACATTAAACAATGCTATTTTCCACACACTGCTTCTCAACTTAGCAGTTTATAAATATTCATGAATGTTCAGAAAAATGTCCCTTTAATCAAAGGTGTAATGTTGGAAAACAGGTAATCGTGATGGTCCTCTATATCCCTTTTATTCAGCGTGTCTTATGTTGCAGCTTCTCAGCACAGTCCCATCAAAGACTCGTTTACAAAAAATGCTGAAATATATGAAGAAAGAGAAGCGCAGCATGCTCTAAGTGTAATCTGTTTGGTAGTTATCAATTATCAAAACCCCCTTCCCTGGGTATTACTCACAGGATCGTTCTGTGTGATGTGCGCATCAAGTTGTATACAACCATGAAGTTTGTTCCTCAGATAACCTCCCTCAGTGACGTCTGGAAAGCCTGTCCAACCGGAGAGATTGTTTCACTTTCCCACAGCAGTCCACAATCAAACATGGAAGGGATACCACTCCAGTGTTTAAAGTATAACACGTTTATTGTGAAATAAAATATAAAAACTTACAAATCTGTGTCTCTCAGCTCACCCAATAGGTGCCCACAACATCTGAGCCCTGGTAGCCTCCCTGAGACAATAACTTTAAAAATAGAACTTCTCTACGTATGTTTCGTTTCTATGCCAGAAACTTTTTCAAGAGTATGTTCCTTAAACAAATGTGCTCCTTATATATCCCCTTGCTTGCACAGGTGTCCTGATTTGAATTGATTCAGTTAACCCTGCATACATTTGATGTCATTTTATCTACAATCAACAAATTTGTATTTTTTAAATATTTCGTTATACATTTGAATTATACCACTTGTTGTAATAATTAAATCAATACACTATTAAAATCTGTATATGCTTATAAACCAACAAAATCGTAAAACTTTAACTTAAGGTCAAAATATTTAAAGTGTTTAAAATATTTTGCCGCAGTCAGAATCGAACTCGCTGCTATTTTGTTATGAGGCCGTTATCTTAACCATTAGACTGCAGCCACCCTTACAAATTATTATTAAATTTATGCAGTAATATAAAATCTTTTTTTTTTTTTTTTTTAAACTTAATACAAACTAAAATAACATATTTTGTATATATAAAACCTAGATGGATATAATTACAAAATATATAGCTGAGGTTGGATTCAAACTTGCTTCCTTCAGATTGTGAGGCAGTCAACCTTACCATTAGACCACAGCACACTTAACAAACATTCAATGTTTTTAAGCATATGTATTATTAAAAAACCCTACAAAAATATCCAACTATTATTTAAAACACTCTAAAAACTTTTTTATAATATAATTTAATGATCTATTTATCACAGTCTTGTGTATTACCAGAGGTACATTATATAACTAGACCCTATTATATTAGAAATGCTTGTATATCTAAGTCCACATTAAGTCCTTTTGGTTGAAGACAGTCTAACTTTTTTATCCAATAAGTTTCTCTCTGTCTAAGTTTAAGTAATCTGTTGGTGTCCCAAATATTGGGGGGTATCCATTCTATTATTTTAATTTCTAGATCACTTATGTCATTTTGGTGGGACATTTTAAAATGTATAGGTACACTATGGGTATCCAGATTATTTTCAATATTTGTTAAATGTTCTCTAAATCTATACTTTATTTTTCTTTTTGTTCTCCCTATATAAAACAGATTACACTTGCACTTTAACATATATACAACATGTGTGGTCATACATGTGCACCTACTTATGATCTTATATTCTTTACGGCCATCAGAATTTGTGAACACATTGTTTCCTTTTTTCAGGTGGGGACACATGGCACAATCTTTTACTCTACATTTGAACGTGCCAGTATTACCTCCCCTCTCATCCCAAGGTATTCTTTTCTTTTCTGTAATTTCTCTCAATTTCGAGGGTGCTAGCATGTTTTTGAGATCTCTATTTTTTCTGAAAATAACCTCAGGTCTCTCACCTAAACATTGTTTCAAAATAGGATCTGATCTTAGTACTTGCCAATGTTTATTCACAATGTTTTTTATTTTATAGTGTTCGCTATTGTATGTAGTGATAAATTTAGGATTGTTGATTTGATCACTTCTAATTGTCTCATTAATATTGGTATTCCTAGATTGGTTAATCATAGTATTTCTGTCCATCTCATCTACTCTTTTTTTAGTTGATTGTAGTAGGTGTTTATTATAACCTTTTTCTTCAAACTTGGAAGTTAAGACTTCGGCTTCTGCCGTGTAATCTTCTCTTTTGGTGCAGTTTCGTTTTATGCGTTGAAATTGCCCAAGGGGTATGTTATTTTTCCACCTTTTAAGGTGTCCACTATGAACATTTAACAAGCCGTTTCTTTCCGTGTTTTTTCTAAATTTTTTAACTGCCACCTTATTTGTTTCATTATCACAAAATAGGGTGAGATCTAAAAAGTCTATTTTTTCTTTAGAATGGTGATATGTAAATTTAAGATTATAGGTATTATCATTGATATATTCCATAAACTTATCAATATCACTTTGTGGTCCAGACCAAATAATTAAAATGTCGTCTATGAACCTGTGATATTGTATCAGGTTTTGCATAAAGGGATTATTAGTCCATATCTTGCAGGATTCGAAGTTAGACATAAAAAGGTTGGCATACGATGGGGCAAAGGTTGTCCCCATCGCCGTGCCTCTAATTTGTTTATAAAATTTACTCTCAAACAAAAAATAATTATGAGTAAGAATAAAATATATACAATTCACAATAAACTCAATTTGGTCCTTCTCTAAATCGCTTTTAGAGCATTCCTCTTTAATTGCTAAAATTCCTTTTTCATGAGGCATACTGGTATACAACGCCGAAATGTCGCATGTGACCCAGTAGAAATCACTTTTCCACTCTAATCCTTCATACTTATTTATTACATCCATAGTATCCCGTAAGTAGGCCTTAGTTTGTTTTACTAATGGTTGGAGGTAGTAGTCAATGTATTTTGAAAGATTGTCACAGAGGGACCCAATACCTGATATTATGGGTCTCCCTGGAGGATGAATAGGGTTTTTATGTACTTTGGGGAGGTGGTAGAAACATACAATTTTAGGAAAAATTTGTTGTACGTAATTAAACTCAGCTTGATTTAGGATACCTCTTTGTTTAGCTGCAGTTAGTAGTTCTCTCAATTCCTATTTGTATGCATGAGTAGGGTTAAATGTAAGCATTCTGTATGTCTCCTTATCATTTAAAAGGTTATATGCTTCATTTAGGTAATCTTGTCTGTTCTGGACCACTATTCCTCCCCCTTTATCAGCTGCCCTGTATATAACATCTGTATCCTCAATTAGATTTTTTAGGGCTCTCCTCTCCATAGGTGATAAATTATCTCTTACTGTGCTCTGATTGCTACACAAATTATCTATATCTTCACATACAAGTTTATTAAACATTTTAATAGATTCACTTTGTGCATTTTGAGGGTAAAATATAGATTTTCGTTTTAGAGGGCAGTGTCTGGACATGTATACACCTTCCTCATGGAGTGAAAGATTCAATAGTTCCTCCCATGTAGTTTCATTAGACCTTTCTCCCTCTTTAGAGTTACCCTCAGAAGAGTTAATTAAATCCTGCATATTGTGTTTCTCTATATGCTTATTTTTCTCGTAATACCTTGTCAGAGTTACTTTTCTAATAAACTTTTGTAGGTCAATAAACAATTCAAAATGATTTGGTGGGGATATGGGGGCCAAATTTTAAAAAGAGAGAGGGGAGAGAGGGGGAGAGAGCGCAAAAGAGAGGGGGAGAGAGCACAAAAGAGAGGAGGAGAGAGCACAAAAGAGAGGGCGAGAGAGAGAGCAAGGGGTGGGACCGCTGTACTGCAAAAAATGGCCCTTGTGAACGGGCTTTAGGACTAGTGTGTATATATATATATATATATATATATATATATATATAGACAGATAAACCATAGACTGATAATATGTACCACAAATAATAGCAGACACTATGATCATCTTAGGACAAGAATAGTAGTGTGAGAGTCACACTACAAGCAGAGTGTACGTGGATAGCACTCAACTACTCACAATCATCGCTGGGATAAGGTCACTGTATGTGAGGTTTGGGAAGGTGATAGGAAGGTGCTAAAAATTAACTTTCATTAAGTCTATCAAAAACCACTAACCCTTTAAAAAAACAAAACAAACATAATCAGCTGTGGAATAATAGTGCTAACAAGGTCACTGAATGTCTACAATAATATGACAGTTTATCAGGTAGTCATCTTGTAAGAACCGGTGAGCTCCCAATTGGGCTATCTGGGGGTATCAGTACATTGAGATGCTAACATTAGAAAAACTAGAGCATGACCAAATATCTTGGTATGCAGGACACCCCAAATAGGTACACAGTGTCAAAAGGGACAGAGGTCACAATAAACCTACTGGCGGCATAATGTTTTCTTCTAAGGGAATATGTAGAATATGGTCACTGTACTTGTGTTACCATACAGGAATGGGAAATCTCACACAGGAGAAATACAGGGGTGATGCTGCTATAGGGGGTATAGGCTTATCAATGAAAATATCACATACAAAAAACTCAGGATTAGCAGAATAGCATAAATGCCACTAAAGTCACAGGGATACACTGAATGAAGCTTGCAAGTGTGGCTAAAAATAGTGGCGATAGCGTAACGCTAACATTAATGACTTAAATACCAGGTATGAGAATCTTATTATTAAGTGCAAGAAAGTCTGTACTTGTATTATTTCCATGTGTGAACATTTAACATATGTATTTTCTGGTGCGTTTAGCACTGTAGCAAAAATGTAAGTTTATCTCTTTTTGATGATTACGGCACAAGTAGCCAAAACATGTCAGCTTTTGTGACAGCCGACCTAGAGACAAAATATTGACATGCTGTATGTGTTTTAAATTGATTGAATTAAAGGACTTTTAAAGAAGCAAGAAACCGGAGTTCTCCTTACAACATTTTGTATGTATTCTATCTCTTTTTTGACCATTTCCTTGTGTGGTTATATAACATACGTATGTATACTCTAATGTGTTTAAGTGCTGTAACATAATATAGATGATTACCATAATGTGCATGATTGGTTCTCACCCCAGCAGGCAGTTTTGGTTTTTAACCTATGATGGAGCTTTGTACCTGTTTTAAATAAAATTGTGAGCTAGCACTGCAGGCTATGACTACAGCTGTTTACCCAAAACTCATAAGCCTGTGTGCTATGCCGAAAGTTTGTGAACCTGGTGGGTTGCAGTACCCGTTTTTTAATTAATACCTAATAAACTTGGATTTTACTTAGAAGACAAACTTTTCCTCTTTTGTTTGTATGCTTTCATGTCAGCTAGTTCGACAATTTGATACAATTTGGAGCCGGAACAGGTGTGCTGCATTCAATTGGACTGGCAGCCGTTCACGTGGGGCTTACATGGAAACACCACCAGAGTCTCAGGAGAATCGCAGGCACTTGGAGAGGCAGGACGTACATACCCGCGCACTTAAGCAAAACCGGCCCAGAGATGGATTAGTGAGCAGACCAAACAGTGATATGTAAAAGAGAGAGATGGTCTCTCGGATTCAGCACCCATATTGATTTCAGAACAGTTGCCTATTGTTTTATCATATGCTTTGACATCATATCTACTATTGTGCAGACCTTTGTATGTATAAGACTTATACCTAACGGAACTTGACTTTGGAATATTCGGTTCTCTCTCAACTCATTATCTAAAAATAATATGTACATATCCTACCTTAGGCCTAGATTTAGAGTTCGGCGGTAAAAGGGCTGTTAACGCTCCGCGGGTTTTTTTCTGGCCGCACCATAAATTTAACTCTGGTATCGAGAGTTCAAACAAATGCTGCGTTAGGCTCCAAAAAAGGAGCGTAGAGCATTTTTACCGCAAATGCAACTCTCGATACCAGAGTTGCTTACGGACGCGGCCGGCATCAAAAACGTGCTCGTGCACGATTCTCCCATAGGAAACAATGGGGCTGTTTGAGCTGAAAAAAAACCTAACACCTGCAAAAAAGCAGCGTTCAGCTCCTAACGCAGCCCCATTGTTTCCTATGGGGAAACACTTCCTACGTCTGCACCTAACACTCTAACATGTACCCCGAGTCTAAACACCCCTAACCTTACACTTATTAACCCCTAATCTGCCGCCCCCGCTATCGCTGACCCCTGCATTACACTTTTAACCCCTAATCTGCCGCTCCGTAAACCGCCGCCACCTACGTTATCCCTATGTACCCCTAATCTGCTGCCCTAACATCGCCGACCCCTATGTTATATTTATTAACCCCTAATCTGCCCCCCACAACGTCGCCGACACCTACCTACACTTATTAACCCCTAATCTGCCGAGCGGACCTGAGCGCTACTATAATAAAGTTATTAACCCCTAATCCGCCTCACTAACCCTATCATAAATAGTATTAACCCCTAATCTGCCCTCCCTAACATCGCCGACACCTACCTTCAATTATTAACCCCTAATCTGCCGACCGGAGCTCACCGCTATTCTAATAAATGTATTAACCCCTAAAGCTAAGTCTAACCCTAACACTAACACCCCCCTAAGTTAAATATAATTTTTATCTAACGAAATAAATTAACTCTTATTAAATAAATAATTCCTATTTAAAGCTAAATACTTACCTGTAAAATACATCCTAATATAGCTACAATATAAATTATAATTATATTATAGCTATTTTAGGATTAATATTTATTTTACAGGCAACTTTGTAATTATTTTAACCAGGTACAATAGCTATTAAATAGTTAAGAACTATTTAATAGTTACCTAGTTAAAATAATTACAAATTTACCTGTAAAATAAATCCTAACCTAAGATATAATTAAACCTAACACTACCCTATCAATAAAATAATTAAATAAACTACCTACAATTACCTACAATTAACCTAACACTACACTATCAATAAATTAATTAAACACAATTGCTACAAATAAATAAAATTAAATAAACTATCTAAAGTACAAAAAATAAAAAAGAACTAAGTTACAGAAAATAATAAAATATTTACAAACATAAGAAAAATATTACAACAATTTTAAACTAATTACACCTACTCTAAGCCCCCTAATAAAATAACAAAGCCCCCCAAAATAAAAAATTCCCTACCCTATTCTAAAATACAAATATTACAAGCTCTTTTACCTTACCAGCCCTGAACAGGGCCCTTTGCGGGGCATGCCCCAAGAATTTCAGCTCTTTTGCCTGTAAAAAAAAACATACAATACCCCCCCCCCAACATTACAACCCACCACCCACATACCCCTAATCTAACCCAAACCCCCCTTAAATAAACCTAACACTACCCCCCTGATGATCTTCCTACCTTGTCTTCACCATGCCAGGTTCACCGATCCGTCCTGGCTCCAAGATCTTCATCCAACCCAAGCGGGGGCTAGACATCCACTGAAGAAGTCCAGAAGAGGGTCCAAAGTCTTCCTCCTATCCGGCAAGAAGAGGACATCCGGACCGGCAAACATCTTCTCCAAGCGGCATCTTCTATCTTCTTCCATCCGATGACGACCGGCTCCATCTTGAAGACCTCCAGCGCGGATCCATCCTCTTCTTCCGACGACTAGACGACGAATGACGGTTCCTTTAAGGGACGTCATCCAAGATGGCGTCCCTCGAATTCCGATTGGCTGATAGGATTCTATCAGCCAATCGGAATTAAGGTAGGAATTTTCTGATTGGCTGATGGAATCAGCCAATCAGAATATAGTTCAATCCGATTGGCTGATCCAATCAGCCAATCAGATTGAGCTCGCATTCTATTGGCTGTTCCGATCAGCCAATAGAATGCGAGCTCAATCTGATTGGCTGATTGGATCAGCCAATCGGATTGAACTATATTCTGATTGGCTGATTCCATCAGCCAATCAGAAAATTCCTACCTTAATTCCGATTGGCTGATAGAATCCTATCAGCCAATCGGAATTCGAGGGACGCCATCTTGGATGACGTCCCTTAAAGGAACCGTCATTCGTCGTCTAGTCGTCGGAAGAAGAGGATGGATCCGCGCTGGAGGTCTTCAAGATGGAGCCGGTCGTCATCGGATGGAAGAAGATAGAAGATGCCGCTTGGAGAAGATGTTTGCCGGTCCGGATGTCCTCTTCTTGCCGGATAGGAGGAAGACTTTGGACCCTCTTCTGGACTTCTTCAGTGGATGTCTAGCCCCCGCTTGGGTTGGATGAAGATCTTGGAGCCAGGACGGATCGGTGAACCTGGCATGGTGAAGACAAGGTAGGAAGATCATCAGGGGGGTAGTGTTAGGTTTATTTAAGGGGGGTTTGGGTTAGATTAGGGGTATGTGGGTGGTGGGTTGTAATGTTGGGGGGGGGGTATTGTATGTTTTTTTTTACAGGCAAAAGAGCTGAAATTCTTGGGGCATGCCCCGCAAAGGGCCCTGTTCAGGGCTGGTAAGGTAAAAGAGCTTGTAATATTTGTATTTTAGAATAGGGTAGGGAATTTTTTATTTTGGGGGGCTTTGTTATTTTATTAGGGGGCTTAGAGTAGGTGTAATTAGTTTAAAATTGTTGTAATATTTTTCTTATGTTTGTAAATATTTTATTATTTTCTGTAACTTAGTTCTTTTTTATTTTTTGTACTTTAGATAGTTTATTTAATTTTATTTATTTGTAGCAATTGTGTTTAATTAATTTATTGATAGTGTAGTGTTAGGTTAATTGTAGGTAATTGTAGGTAGTTTATTTAATTATTTTATTGATAGGGTAGTGTTAGGTTTAATTATATCTTAGGTTAGGATTTATTTTACAGGTAAATTTGTAATTATTTTAACTAGGTAACTATTAAATAGTTCTTAACTATTTAATAGCTATTGTACCTGGTTAAAATAATTACAAAGTTGCCTGTAAAATAAATATTAATCCTAAAATAGCTATAATATAATTATAATTTATATTGTAGCTATATTAGGATGTATTTTACAGGTAAGTATTTAGCTTTAAATAGGAATTATTTATTTAATAAGAGTTAATTTATTTCGTTAGATAAAAATTATATTTAACTTAGGGGGGTGTTAGTGTTAGGGTTAGACTTAGCTTTAGGGGTTAATACATTTATTAGAATAGCGGTGAGCTCCGGTCGGCAGATTAGGGGTTAATAATTGAAGGTAGGTGTCGGCGATGTTAGGGAGGGCAGATTAGGGGTTAATACTATTTATGATAGGGTTAGTGAGGCGGATTAGGGGTTAATAACTTTATTATAGTAGCGCTCAGGTCCGCTCGGCAGATTAGGGGTTAATAAGTGTAGGTAGGTGTCGGCGACGTTGTGGGGGGCAGATTAGGGGTTAATAAATATAACATAGGGGTCGGCGATGTTAGGGGTAGCAGATTAGGGGTACATAGGGATAACGTAGGTGGCGGCGATTTGCGGTCGGAAGATTAGGGGTTAATTATTTTAAGTAGCTTGCGGCGACGTTGTGGGGGGCAAGTTAGGGGTTAATAGATATAATACAGGGGTCGGCGGTGTTAGGGGCAGCAGATTAGGGGTACATAAGTATAACGTAGGTGGCGGTCGGCAGATTAGGGGTTAAAAATTTTAATCGAGTGGCGGCGATGTGGGGGGACCTCGGTTTAGGGGTACATAGGTAGTTTATGGGTGTTAGTGTACTTTAGGGTACAGTAGTTAAGAGCTTTATAAACCGGCGTTAGCCAGAAAGCTCTTAACTCCTGCTATTTTCAGGCGGCTGGAATCTTGTCGTTAGAGCTCTAACGCTCACTGCAGAAACGACTCTAAATACCAGCGTTAGAAAGATCCCATTGAAAAGATAGGCTACGCAAATGGCGTAGGGGGATCTGCGGTATGGAAAAGTCGCGGCTGAAAAGTGAGCGTTAGACCCTTTAATCACTGACTCCAAATACCAGCGGGCGCACAAAACCAGCGTTAGGAGCCTCTAACGCTGGTTTTGACGGCTACCGCCGAACTCTAAATCTAGGCCTTAGTGAGGGTGAGGTGGTGATTGGTGACTGCACACATTTGTTTCTTTTGATTGGCTGACTAGATGTTCAGCTAGCTCTCAGTAGTGCGTTGCTGCTCCTTCAGAAAAAGATATCAAGGGAATGAAACAGATTTGAAAATAGAAGTAAAGTGGAAAGTTGTTTAAAATGGTAAATTCTATCTGAATCCTGAAAGAAAAAAATGGGCGTATGCCTCTTTATAAAATGAGACTGGACAATATCAATAATTACTCCTAAACACTATACAACTATGTGTGCAAAACAAATCATTTTGTAGGTATCTGATATATTGCAGTCATGGTAACCAAAAACTGTTTATTCATTACTAGAAATTAAGGAAGGCAATGCATAAGTCAATGTTTTACTGATCATGTTTAACAATCAGTTGTTTATTAAAATAATTTGTATATTTAATTAACAATATAGTATCAAAATAGACTTCACATGTAATATATATATATTAATTTAATTTATGTTTACTGCATAAACAATTATATTTATTATTTGAATTCCCTTTCAAAAAATGTTATAGTTATCTGTTAAAATCAAATAGCTACTAACAGACAGATAGATTACGAGTTATGCGTGCTATAGGGAATTTAACGAATGCAACAAAAGTTGCGTTATTTAATTTAACCCTCTATAGCGCAGCCATTACAAGTTTTGAAACAGCCGGCTTGTGCATGCGATATGGTTGCATTGAGCTCCATACCGCACACAATACAAGCGCTGTTTTAAACTGCTCATGCACGCTCTCCCCATAGACATCAAAAAAAAACCTGACACATGCGATTGCAGAATGAAAATATTCGTAAAGCGGCCCCATTGATGTCTATGGGGAAAAAAAGTAACGTTTAAACCTAACACCCTAACATAAACCCCACATCTAAACACCCCTAATCTGCTGCCCCCGACATCGCCGACACCTAAATAAAGTTATTAACCCCTAATCTGCCGCTCCTGATATCGCTGCCACCTAAATAAATCTATTAACCCCTAATCTGCCGCTCCCGATATCGCTGCCACTATACTTGTTATTAACCCCTATTCCCCTGCTCCCCATCACCCACACTATAATAAATCTATTAACCCCTATTCGCCACTCTCCCAGACATCGCCACAACTAAATAAAGCTATTAACCCCTAAACCTCTGTCCTCCCACATCACTACCACTAAATAAACCTATTAACCCCTAAACCGCCAGCCCCCCACATCGCAGCAACCTAAATTAAATTATATTAACCCCTAAACATGACCATAACCCTAACCCTAACAACCCCTAACTTTAACATAATTAAAATAGAGCTAAATAAAAGTTACAATTATTAACTAAATAATACCTATTTACAACTAAATACATACTTACCTGTGAAATAAAACCTAAGCTAGTTACAATATATCTAATACTTAGGTTTCATTTTTATTTCACAGGTAAATTTGTATTTATTTTAACTAGGTAGACTAGTTAGTAAATCGTTATTAACTATTTATTAACTACCTAGTTAAAATAAATACAAACGTACCTGTGAAATAAAAGCTAAGCTGCCTTACACTAAAACCTAAAATTACAAAAAATAAAAAAATCTACCATTACAAAAAATAACAAACAAAATTATCCAAAACAATAAAATTTATTCCTATTCTAATAACCTTTAAAAAAAAAAAAAAAAAAAAAACGCCCAAAAATAAAAAACCCTAATCTATAATAAACTACCAAGGGCCCTTAAAAGGGTTTTTAGTAGGGCATTGCCCTAAAGTTAACAGTTATTTTGCTAAAAAAGAAAATCAAACCCCCCTAACAGTATACAAACCCCCAACCCCCAAACCCACAAAATAAAAATAAAGTAAAACCTAATCTACCCATTGCCCTGAAAAGGGCATTTGTATGGGCATTGCCCTTAAAAGGGCATTCAGCTCTTTTGCTGCCCATTAAAATTAAAAAATGTCTATTCTAAATCAGCCAATAGGATGAGAGCTACTGAAATTTTATTGGCTATTCAAATCAGCCAATAGAATTTCAGCAGCTCTTATCATATTGACTGATTTGAACAGCCAATAGGATTTCCTATCAAATCAAATCAGCCAATAGGAATGCAAGGGACGCCATTTTGTACCTTACATTGAAGATTCAGTATACGGCGGCAAACGTATGAAGAGGATGCTCCACGCCGGATTTCTTCATGATGGACCGCTCCGCGCCGCCGGGATAAAGATAGAAGACGCCCCCAGGATGAAGATAGAAGATGCCGCCTGGATGAAGATGAAGCCGCCTGGATGAAGATGTAGCCGCCTGGATGAAGATAAAAGATGCCTCCTGGATGAAGATGGAGCCATCTGGATGAAGATGGAGCCGCTGGGATGAAGATCCTTCAAGCGAGACTTCAGCATCTGTAAGTGGATCTTCGGGGGTTAGTCTTAGGATTTTTTTATTTTTTTTGGGTTGTTTTTTTTTTTTCAGTTTAGGGTTTGGGCTTTTCGAAAAAAGAGCTAAATGCCCTTTTCAGGGCAATGCAAAAGAGATAAATGCCTTTTAAGGGCAATGCCCATACAATTGCCCTTTTCAGGGCAATGGGTAGATTAGTTTTTTGTTAGAGTTAGGTTTTTTTAATTTGAGGGGTTGGTTGGGTGGTGGGTTTTACTGTTGGGGGGTCTTTGTATATTTTTTTTTTTACAGGTAAAAGAGCTGTTTAACTTAGGGCAATGCCCTACAAAAGGCCCTTTTAAGGGCTATTGGTAGTTTATTGTAGGCTAGGTTTTTTTTTTCATTTTTGGTGGGCTTTTTTATAGAGCTATTAGATTAGGTTTAATTCTTTTTTATTTTTGATAATTTCATTTGTTATTTTTTGTAATTTAGTGTTTTTTATTTTTGTAATTAGATAGTTTGTAATTGTTATAGTAGTGTTAGGATTTTTTTAATGTGTAATATAGTTTATTTAATTGGTAGTTAGTTTAATTTTAGTTTAATAGTTTTATTAGATTAATTGTTAGTTTAAACTTAGTTTTTTTTAATTTGACAGGTAAGTTTCAATTTAATTTAAGAAAGGGAAGTTGCAATTTTAATATAAAGTTGGGGAGAGTTAAGTTTAGGGGTTACTAGTTTAAATTATTTTATTGCAATGTGGGGGGCTTTTGGTTTAGGGGTTAATAGTTTAATTTAGTATATTTTGTTGTGGGGGGCTTGCAGTTTATGGGTTAATAGGTTTATTATAGTGGTGGCGGTGTAGGGCTTAATAACATTATTATAGTTGGGGCGATGTGGGCGGATGGCAGATTAAGGGTTAATAATATTTAAATAGTGTTTGCGATATGGGAGGGCAGCGGTTTAGGGGTTAATAACTTTATTATAGTAGTGACGATGTCGGGGATCAGCGGAATAGGGGTTAATAAATGTTATTAGTGGCGGAGATGTCAGGAGCGGCAGATTAAGGGTTAATAACTTTAACATAGTATTTGCTATGCGGGAGGGCCTTGTTTTAGGGGTTAATAGGTAGTTTATGGGTGTTAGTGTACTTTGTGAAAGTTTAGTTATAAGTTTTATGTAACAGTTTTGTAGCGTAAAACTCATAACTACTGCTCTCAGATTTGCGAAACGGATCTTGTCGTTATAGAGTCGTCTAACGCAAGCTTTGTAGCCTCACCGCAGAACTCGTAATGGCAGCGCTATGGAAGTCCCATGAAAAAACATCATTTTTACGAGTGCGGGACTGACGTTGCGTTACAGGCTAAAAGGCTTGCGGTGCTGTTTTAACGCTAAAATTAACATTTTTTCAGTATTAAAAGACAAACACACAACTTGTAATCTACCTGAAAATAACAGTATAATTAAAGTCAACTGTTTTATAAATATTGTTTTTCTTGTGATGTATAAAAACATAAACATAACATTTTAAGTTGATAGAAATATTAGGTTACTAACATAACATTTTCTGCTCAGGCAAAAAAACAGAGGAATGAAGATGGGATGTGCTTGGCACACAGGAAAAAATATGTTGGATAATTAATTTTGTGGTGTTAACAACTGCTGACATTAATGTTTAGCATGAAATGAAAATGAGATCTCAGAATCTAATTTTTAAAATTTTAAATAATAAATCTTAAACTGTAGGTAATAGTCTAACTTTATGCTTATTTATCATAAGATATTAGACTTAAAAGGACATTAAACACAAGCAATTTCTATCATGAATTTAAAATAAGCTATTTAAACCAAAGTCTGGAGAGTGTGGACTGACCTTTATATGGATTTGTGTCTGTGTGTTATATATATATATATAGATAGATAGATAGATAGATAGATAGATACAGTCATGGAAAAAATATTGGCACCCCTGCATTTCTGTCAGATAATGCACCACTTTGCCAAGAAAATTGTTGCAATTACAAACATTTATGCATTCTCATGTTTATTTATTTTGTTTGTATTGGTATGACACAAAAAAGCCAAATCTGACACATTCCACGCAAAACTCAAAAAATGGACTAGACAAAATTATTGGCAACCTCAATTTAATATTTGGTAGCACACCCCTTGGAAAAAAATAAATGAAATCAATCGCTTCCTGTAACCATCAATGAGTTTCTTACACCTCACTATTGGAATTTTGGACCACTCTTCTTTTACCAACTGCTCCAGGTCTCTCAGATTGGAAGTGTTTTGAGATCTATCTACAGGTGCTCTATGGGATTTAGATCTGGACTCATTGCTGGCCAGTTCATTACTCTCCAGCTCTTTGTCTTAAACCATTTCTGGGTTCTTGTTGACGTGTGCTTTGGGTCATTGTCCTGCTGTAAGACCCATTACCTCTGATGGAGACCCAACTTTCTGACACTGGGCCCAACATTGCACCACAGAATTCTTTTGTTGTCTTCAGATTTCAAAAATGCCATGCACACAGTCAAGACATCCAGTGCCTGAAGCAGCAACCTCAAAGCATCAGTGAACCTCTACCATGTTTGACTGTAGGGACTGTATTCTTTTCTTTAAAAGCCTCATTTCTTTTTCTGAAAACAGTAGAATGATGGGCTTTACCAAAAAGCTGTATTTTGTTTCATCTGTCAACAGCACATCCTCCCAAAAGCATTTTGGCTTCCTCAGGTAAGTTTTGGCAAACTCCAATATGGCCTGTTTATGTTTCTGTGTCAGCAGTGGGGTCCTCCTGGTTCTCCTACAATAGCGTCCCTTTTCATTCAGATGGTGACGTATAGTGCAAGTTGACACATTTGTACCCTGTGTCTGAAGGTCAGCTTGAATTTGTCTGGAAGTTGATTGAGGTTCTTTATCCACCAATCAAACATTCCTTTGTTACAATTTTTGATTATTTTTTCTCTTTCATCCACGTTCAGGGAGATTAGCTACAGTGCCATAGGCTGTAAACTTCTTGACAATGTTGCACACAGTGGACACAGGAACATTAAGATCTCTGGAGATGGACTTGCAACCTTGAGATTGTCCATGCCTTTCCACAATTTTTGCTCTCAAATCCTCAGACAATTCTTTGCTGCTCTTTCTCTTCTCCATGCTCAGTGTGGCATACAGAGACATACAACAGAAAGGTTGAGTACATTTTTCACCATTCTAACTGGTTGCCGGTGTCAGCATATTATTATTAGTTTGTCCGCAACTGTTAATTAATACAGGTGAGTTTAATTACATATTACAGGAGCATCACAAACTTGGAATGCAATTATTTCTTACAATTTTGAAAAGGTGCCAATAATTTTGTTCAGTCCATTTTTGGAGTTTTGCGTGGAATATGTCAGATTTGGCTTTTTGTCTCCACTTTTTTGTGTCATACAAATACAAACAAAAGAAATAAACATGAGAATGCTTAAACATTTGTAATTGCAACAATTTTCTGGGTGAAGTGGTGATTTATCTGATAGAAATGCAGGGGTGCCAATATTTTTGGCCATGACTGTAGATAGATAGATAGATAGATAGATAGATAGATATAGATAGATTGATATAAACTTACTGGCTAATATGAATACTACACACAGCTCTGAGCATAAAAACATAGAATCTTTTGTCTTTCCATCATAGAAGTAGACATGTACATAAGTTGACATGTACAGACAGCATACACGTAAAGTAGTAGCTAGTGCTACTGCTACAAGCAAGCAACAGCATATATATATATATATATATATATATATATTTGTCTAAGGACAAGATTGGCCAAAAACAAAATTATACCTTACGTAGTTATTGGCTGACACATTAATCAATTAACTGACAAAGACATTGCTGGACCATTATTGAACAATGTATATTTCAAGCCTTTTCCGCCTTACAATATCCTTTTTAAACACATTATTGAATTCTTAAATTTTTCCACGTGTTCCTTAATTCATTAACTTGTTAAACATATTGCTTATTTAATGTAATTCTGAAGCAAAAAAAATACCAAAAATCTGTAATTTTATCTAGAAATGTCTAGAAAAATGACCTCTTACAAATGCAACAAAGGAAAAAATGGTACTTTAAAGGAACATGAAACCCAAAAATTCATGATTTAGGTAGAACATACAATTTTAAACAACTTTCCAGTTTACTGCTATTGACAAATTTGCTTCATTCTCTTGGTAAAATTTGTTGAAAGAGCAGCGATGCACTACTGGTTTCTAACTGAACACATGGGTGAGCCAATGACAATCGGTGTATATATATGCAGCCACCAATCAGCAGCTAGAACCTAGGTTCTTTGCTGCTCCTGAGCTTTCCTAGATAAACATTTCAGCAAAGGATAGCAAGAGAAGGAAGCAAATTAAATAATAGAAGTAAATTAGAAAGTTGTTCAAAATGATATGCTCTGTCTAAATCATGAATGTCTAATTATGGCTTTAATGTCCTTTTAGCTTGCATTATAAATAGCTCCTTTAAGATATCTATCATAGTGCTCCCCTTTTTAATTAAATAAGGTACAAGTGGATAGATTTATAACAACCACTGTAGTTTATTCTTTGACTTGTTTTATTCACTTCAGAGACCAGTCATGACTGACACGCTTGTTTTTTCTATTAACTAGAAAAAAATGATTTAAATTAAACTGGCACTATGGATTTATAAACTAGTTATAATGTTTTTCATTGAAATCACGTTTTCATTTTCAATAAAGACATTGATAGATTAGGAACATCTTATCATTTTTTTTAGAAGCCACTTAAATATGGTAATTTCCTAAGATCAACTAGATGGGGTAGTTATGCATTTAAAATGAATTAATATGAGTAGATATGTCTATAGTAAAAGTACTTTATAATATCTTAAGCAGAAATGTTCATTCCTGACAGAGCAAAAATATTGCAATCATAAATTCATTATCTTCAACACATCAGGATATTCCCTAAGTGCTTCATAAAAATACTGAGTGATCCAATTTCTTTTTAAAAGGATTAACAGTGATACAAATTAATTTGAGAAGAACTACATCGTATTTAAGTATTTTGAAATAACTTGATTTAAGATCAAAGGGTAATAAACTTCTTTTTTTTTTTTTTCTCAAATATTTCAAACATAAACATTTACAAAGAAAGTTGAAAAAGAAAGCACACATAGGGCTAAATTATGAGTGGCACGCTCACTGTTGCATGTGAGCAATAAGGGGTTTAGCTTGGCTCCTTGCACACGTCAGAAGTAGCGTGCATATTACATGTTGAAAGTAAATCCATTCTTTTTAACGCAATTCAGTTTAACATACGGTGGGATATCGCAACTTCAGATCTCTGGCTAACTGTTATGCTCGAATAAAGTGTTGCACAAAACACATAAAAAATACATTTAACAGTACAGTTACACTCATAATAACACTGTCTAATAAAAAATATTTTAAAATAATATTGAATAAAAAAGTTATAAAGCAAAAATCCAAAGAAATTAGATGACTGCAATAGCTGATATTATTAAAGGAACTTAATACGAATATGCTAAATCACTTGAAAATGATGCAGTATAACTGTAAAAAAATTGACAGGAAAATATCTCCTGAACATCTCTATGTAAAAAATAAAGATATGTTACCTCACAATTTCCTCTGCTCACCCGAGTAAGTGCTGTGTATAAAGTTATACTTCAGCTGCTGTCCAGCTGCAGGTAAAAAACAAAAAGAGGAAGAAATGAACAGCAACCAATCAGCATCAGTAGAGGCATGCTCCCTTGCAAGTCCCGGGACAGACATACTGATTTGCTGCTTAAAGTTCTTTACAATAGGTTGTGAATACCTAGGACATTTTGAGGTAAAATATCTTTCTTTTTTACATTGAGATGTTCAGGTGATATTTTCTAGTCAGCTTTTTACAGCTATGCTGCATCTTTTTCAAGTGTTTCAACATTTAGGTATTATGTCCCTTTAAAGGGACACTTTACACCAGAATTGTTATTGTTTAATAAGATAGATAATCCCATTTTTACCCATTCCCCAGTTTTGCATAACCAACACAGTTATATTTATATATCTTTTACCTCAGTGATTATCTTGTATCTAAGCCTCTGCAAACTGCCCCTTTATTTCAGTTCTTTTGGCAGACTTGCATTTTAGCAAATCAATGATAGCTCCCAGGTAACTTCACATGCATGAACACAGTGTTATCTATAGGAAACACATGAACTAATACCCTGTAGTGATGAAAAACCTGTTAAAATGCATTCTTAAGAGGCGGCCTTCAAGGTCTAAGAAATTAGCATATGAACCTCCTAGGTTAAGCTTTCAACTAAGAATACCAAGAGAACAAAGCAAATTTGATGATAAAAGAAAATTGGAAAATTGTTTAATATTACATGCCCTATCTGAATTATGAAAGTTTGTTTTGGACTAGACTGTCCCTTTTAGTATCCCTTGCGACCACAGAGTAAATCAAAAGCCAGAGGGAAATATTTAAAAAGTTAAAAACTTTTATTAGCACATCAGTTAAAAACAAAAAAATGTTACAGATACTGGGATCCCAGAAACCATGTCAAAGCATCTGATGTGTTTTGCGCTATTTTAGCACTTTCTCAAAAAGATTGATTACCTCTATTTACATGTTATTTCTGGTGACTTGCCTGTCCAGTCAATAGTATGTAATACTCATTTACTTAATAACTGCATGTCTGTAGGTAAGTAAGGGAAACTCCAAGTGACGATCAGCTTTCTTAGTGGCTAAAAAGAGAAGCTCTGTTGCCCCAAACACTTTGAGATCAAAAGTGATATAATCGGTCAGATAGCCAATAGCGAACTGCAAAATGACTTCTGTTATAAACTGACTCAGCCAATGATAAAGCTATCATAATTATAACTTCATATGTTGCTAGGAAGAGAATTGATTATAATATTGACTTCTTACCACTTGCAACCGTTTCTCAGACTGGCAACATGTATAAAGACAGCAGCACTGTAAAATATCTTCAAAATATTATTTTATTCCAGCATAGAGGGTTAAATTACAGACCATGTTTCGGGCCTTACACCCTTAGTCATGTCATCATGACATGACTAAAAGCGTAAGGCCTGAAACATGATCTGTATTTTTACCCTCTATTCTGGAATAAAATAATATTTTGAAGATATTTCACAGTGCTGCTGTCTTTATACATTGTTGATATGTTGTGAGGGATGCAGGACTCTGCAGCTTGCATGTGAGAGTTGTAAAGAAGTGCTGAACAATTATTCAGTTTCTTATATTACGTTTGTCAGACTGCAAGTAAAGGCGACTAATCAAACAAACCAGATGATTCCTGTTCAGAAGACTCCAAACCTAATGGAACATACAACTCTTTTATTCTTCCTTCCTTTTAAAATAGATTTTGGAGTCTGTTCTTTCTGAGTATCTTGTGTTTTCTTATTATTATTAGAACTTCTCTGTGTCTTCACGTGATACTTCGGCCAAAGATATATCTTACTCAATGTATAATCCTCCTTATTATGATTACATTTTCAACCACTACATTCTGCTAGGATCATATCTAATTTATCAGTATGGTCCTTCTGTTTTTGTTCTGCAAATTTCTCATGATTTTTAAAAAGTTTCGATTCCTGTTCTATTTCTGCAATGTGATCTTTAAGATTTATTGTTTTGACTTGCAGCATATTAAAATCCTCATGAGCTTCACTAAACACTCATTCAGTGACAGCACTAGGCCTACTTAATAAAGGGCCCAGGTGCCAAAATTATACTTACCTAACATCCAATCCCACAATGGGAAGTATGTCTCTCACTGATTTAAAGGGACAACACTTAATTACAGGAACTTCCACCTAAGTGGCTACAGGTGTGGGAGTTCCTATATAAACCCACTCAGCCCATTATTCTGGGCTGTTATTGCAGAGTTTACCTTTTGCTTACCTGCCTTCCTGTTCTCACTTAACTGTATCCTGGTATTCCATAACAGTCAGCTGAGTCTCCTGTATCCTGCTATACCAGTGTCAGTTTACCTGTATCCCGCTGTACCTGCTACACTCACCTGGTATTAGGGATGGGCGGATGTGTTGAAAGTGCAATTCACTTGGTAGAACGTATAGTCCTGTGGACATTCATTTTGGACAATAAAATGCTTTTAAGAACGGAAATCCATTAAAATTCGCTAATCAAATGTTATTTTTGATATTCTGTTACTTTTATTTTCAAATGTTCATAATTAGATCGAATACCCACATTCGAAATTTCGATTGTAACATTCGATTTAACAAAATACTATTCAGATGTTCAATAGTTCATGTGGTAGGAAATTTAGTAAATTGATACATAATAGATAGAAATATATCAATTTAAATGTGTCTATTTGGAATATTGAATAAATCAAATATTATTTTTAAAGAGAACCTTTAGAAATACTATTACAAATACATTTATTCAAATTTTTCTGTTTTGAATATTGCATAATTCGATTCAAATAATATTATTACTATTCTAAATAAAACATTTTCAAATCAAATATTACATTTGAAGATAGAATTAGAAATACTTTTACATTAGACATTTGAAATTTGAAACAAACAAACAAATGTGTTAAAAAAAAAAATCACTTTTCAATGTTGCAAAACATTCGCCCGTCCCTACCTGGTATCCCATGACAGCCTTCTGAGTCTCCTGTATCCTGCTGTACATGTTGCACTCACTTGGTATATCCTGCTGTACCCGCTGGACCGACCTGGTATTCCGTGGCAGCCTACACCTCAGTACCCGCTGGGTGTCCTGTGCCTGCTAAGTCTCCTGTATTTGCTGTACCAGTGGCAGCTTACCTGAATCCTGTCTTCACTACTGCACCTACCGAGTATTATCCAAAATAATAAAAATTATTCCTACTCTAATACCCCATTTAAAAAAAAAAAACACCCCAAAAGGTAATTTTGTAGGGCATTGCCCTAAAGTTAACAGCTCTTTTGCAAACAAATAAAGAAACACCCCTAACATTACAAACCCACAAAATAAAATAAACCTAACTAAAAAAAACTAATCTACCCATTGCCCTGAAAAGGGCATTTGTATGGGCAATGCCCTTAAAAGGGCATTCAGATCTTTTTCGGCCCATTAAAATAAAAAAAAGCCCTAATCTAAAAAAAAAAAACACCCAACCCCCCCCCAAAAAAAACCTAACACTAACCTCAAAATCAGTACTCACAATTGCTGAAATCCGGCGAAAGATCTTCATCCCTGCGGCGAAGCATCTTCATCCCACCGGCGAAGCAAATTCTTCCTGGCAGCTTCATCATCATCCATTGCGGGACCAGCATCTTCTTCATCCCTGTGGAGGCGGAGCGGTTGATGCGTGGAGGCGGAGGTCCATAGATCCGACGTGGAGGTCCTCTTCATGCAATCGTCTGCCGCACACTGAGGATTCAATGCAAGGTACCTCTTTTATATTGGGGTACTGTTGCCTTCCTATTGGCTGAAAAATTTAAATCAGCCAATAGGAATGAGAGTTGCTTAAATCCTTTTGGCTGATTTTTTTAAACAGCCAATAAGATTTAAGCAGCTCTCATTCCTATGAGATGCCTCCGGGCATCGACCGCTCTGCCTCCACATGGATGAAGAAGATTCCGGTCCCACGATGGATAAAGATGGAGCCGCCTGGATGAAGATCTTTTTTCGGTCTTCAGCAACTGTGAGTACCGATTCTGGGGTTAGCTGAATGCCCTTTTAAGGGTAGTAAAAGAGCTGAATGCCCTTTTAAGGGCAATGCCCATACAAATGCACTTTTCAGGGCAATGGGTAGATTAGGTTTTACTTTATTTTTATTTTGTGGGTTTGGGGGTTGGGGGCATGTATACTGTTAGGGGGTGTTTGATTTTCTATTTTAGCAAAAGAGCTGTTAACTTTAGGGCAATGCCCTACAAAAGACCACTTTAAGGGCCCTTGGTAGTTTATTATAGACTAGTCCTAAAGCCTGTTCACACAGGCCATTTTTTGCAGTACAGCGGTCCCACCACTTGCACTCTCTCCCTCCCCCTCTCTTTTGCTCTCTCTCCCCCTCTCTTTTGCGCGCTCTCTCTCCCCCTCTCTTTTGCGCTCTCTCTCAACCCCCTCTCTTTTGCACTCTCTCTCTCCCCCTCTCTTTTGCGATCTCTCTCCCCCTCTATTTTACAATCTCTCTCCCCTTCTATCTCCCCTCTCTTTTGCGCTCTCTCTCCCCCCTCTCTTTTGTGCTCTCTCTCCCCTCTCTTTTGTGCTCTCCCCCCTCTCTTTTGCGCTCTCCCCCCCTCTCTTTTGCTCTCTCTCCCCCTCTCTTTTGCGCTCTCCCCCCTCTCTTTTACGCTATCTTTCTCCCCCCCTCATTTGCACTCTCTCTCCCCCCTCTGTTTTGCGCTCATTCCCACCTTCTTTTGCGCTCTCTCTCGCCCCCCCTCTCTCTCTCTCCCTCCCCCCTCTCTCTCTCCCTCCCCCTTCTCTCTCTCTCTCTCTCTCTCTCCCCCCTCTCTCTCTCCCCTCTCTTTTTATCTATCCCACCTCTCTATCTCTCTCCCCTTTATCTTGCGAGCGACTGTGCCCGGCCAAGCCCCCTTTACACCCGGCCATGCCCCCTTCATGTGCGGCCATGCCCACAACTGCCGCAGATCAGGTAGGGATCACAAAGGCTAGGTGTGTTTGTCCTCATGCTTTCTCTACTGCGCATGACAGCTTCGGAAAACACACTTGGCCTTTTATATAATAGGATTAGGGTTTTTTATTTTCGGGCGTTTTTTCTTTTAAAGGTTATTAGAATAGGAATACATTTTATTGTTTTGGATAATTTTGTTTTTTTGGGGGGGCGGGGCAAAGGGTAGATTAGGGTTATTTTTATTTTGTGGTTTTGGGGGGTAGGGGGTTGTTATGTTAGGGGGTGTTTGTTTTTATTTTTTTGCAAAAGAGCTGTTATCTTTAGGGCAATGCCCTACAAAAGGCCCTTTTAAGGGTCCTTGGTAGTTTATTATAGATTAGTTTTTTTTTGGGGGGGGGGGGTTAAGTGGGGTATTAGAATAGGAATAATTTTTATTTTTTTTGGATAATTCCGTTTGTTATTTTTTTGTAATTGTAGTTTTTTATAATTTTTTGTAATTTTAGTGTTTATTATTTTTTGTAATTGTAGTTTTAATTTTTTAGTAATCTTAGGTTTTTTAATTTTTAATATTTTTTTATTTTTTTAGTAATGTTAGGTTTTATTAGTGTAAGCTTAGGTTTTATTTTTATTTCACAGGTAAGTTTATATATATTTTAACTAGATAGTAAATATTTATATTGTAGCTATATTAGGTTTTATTATTAGTTCACAGGTAAGTTTGTATTTATTTTTAAATAGGTAGTTAGTTAATAATTGTAACTTTAATTAAGGTCTATTTTAATTATGTTAAAGTTAGGGGGTGTTAGGTTTAGGGGTTAATATAGTTTAATTTAGGTTGTTGCGATGTGGGGCCGCGGTTTATTTAACTAATGAAAACAAAACAAAACATAATACATTTTTTAGTGTTACACGTCTACTTTTCATATGCCGGAAAGGTGTGGGGGTTTCTTCTCTTCTTGGTTTTCCAGCCCCTTTCACTGGGTGTCCCAGTCAAACTCATCACCAGTACTAAACTGGGAAATTCTAAGTAAGTTTTTAAAAGGTATCTGTGCATATTCTTCTTTATAGCAGTGTCTATTACATGCAATTAAATGAAAATTGATGTGCACTGTCCCTTTAAAGAAGCTTACTTACACCTGTCCCTAATCCCTAATTCGCCACAGCAAAAGAGTCCAGGATCCTTCCTGGCTTTTCCAGGGCTGTATTATTGAACTATTCTTAATTTGAAAAAAAAAAGTAACTTGTCCTAACAATATCACAGTGTTACACTTTCTTTAAAATACACTACATAATTGGTTATATATTCTATGAATTTAACATCCCTTAAAGGGACACTGAACCCAATTTTTTTTATTTTGTGATTCAAATAGAGCATGAAATTTTAAGCAACTTTCTAATTTACTCTTATTATCAAATGTTCTTTATGCTCTTGGTATCTATATTTGAAATGCATAAATGAGAGTTTAGATGCCGGCCCATTTTTGGTGAACAACCTAGGTTGTCCTTCCTGATTGGTGGATAAATTCATCCACCAATCAAAAACTGCTGTCCAGAGGTCTGAACCAAGAAAAAAAGCTTAGATGCCTTATTTTTCAAATAAAGATAGCAAGAGAACGAAGAAACATTGATAATAGGTGTAAATTAGAAAGTTGCTTAAAATTGCATGCTCTTTCTGAATCACGTAAGAAAAAATTTGGGTTCAGTGTCCCTTTAAGTTTTGATTTGAGCTTCTTGTTTAATTGCACAGAATGTCAATTAATTTGACATTATACAAAAGCCATTTACTAAAAGACAAAAGCCTCTCTACATGTTGATACATTAACAGATTAAAATATGAATAGCAGAGATTGTTTTCTAAGTTTAGATGTCTTTTAATGCTTAGCAAATCTATGCAACTGGCGATTAGCAAATAATGTTATTGCTAATATGTTTGGGTCATTACAAAACCACAGGATTCTAATTAAAGAATTGATTTAAATTTCTCTCTTGCATTTTTTCCAAAATTTAAAGTAGAGCTGCATCTTAAAATTATATTAAAATCTCACTGTTATATCTGGTATTCATTAAAGGGGCACTAAACCCATTTTTTTTTTTTCAGGATTCAGATACAGTATGCAATTGTAAGCATTTGCTGATTGGTGGTAGAAATTGCTGACTGGAGCAGTTTAGTATCTGCTATTCTCTAGGTCAGGATATGTTAAAAACAAGTTGTATGATTAGGAGGGACTTGACATCCAAAATATTTCTGTTTTTAATCAGACACTGTATACAGTTTACTTCTATTATCACATTTGCTTTGTTTCCATTGTATTCTTTTATGAAGAGATATAAGTGTCTGGAGCACTACATGGCAGGAAATAGTGCTGCCATATAGTGCTCTTGTAAATGGATAACATTCTTGCAAAACTGCTGCCATATACTGCTCCAGACACATGCATGTGCCTGAGCTTACATCCCTGCTTTTCAACAAAAGATGCCAAAAGAGCAAAGAAAATTTGGATATACAAATAAATTAGAAAGTTGTTTAAAACAGCATGTTGTGTCTGAATCATGAAAGACAAATTTTTAGCTAGATTACGAGTCTTGCGTTAGCCTTAAAAAGCAGCGTTGGGACCTGGCAGGTACAGGTGTACCGCTCACTTTTTTTCTGCGACTCAAGCATACCGCAAATCCCCTTACGTCAATTGTGTATCCTATCTTTTTAATGGTATTTTCCTATTGGCTGATCCAATTAGCCAATCGGATTGAGCTTGCATTCTGTTGGCTGTTCCAATCAGTCAATAGAATGCAAGCTCAATTCTATTGGCTGATTGGATCAGCCAATAGGATTTTTCCTACCCTAATTCCTATTGGCTGATAGAATTCTATCAGCCAATTGGAATTCAAGGGACGCCATCTTGGATGATGTCATTTAAAGGAAATTTCATTCGTCGGGAGTCGTCGGAAGAAGAGGATGCTCCGCGTCGGCTGGCTCCGCTCCGGATGGATGAAGATAGAAGATGCCGCCTGGATGAAGACTTCTGCCCGTCTGGAGGTCCTCTTCTGCCCGGATCGGATGAAGACTTCTGCCCCTCTGGAGGACCACTTGTGCCCGGCTGGTTGAAGACGTTTCAAGGTAGGGTGATATTCAAGGGGTTAGTGTTAGGTTTTATTAAGGGGGGATTGGGTGGGTTTTTGAGTAGGGTTGGGTGTGTGGGTGGTGGGTTGTAATGTTGGGGGGTATTGTCTTTTTTTTTTTACAGGTAATAGAGCTGATTACTTTGGGGCAATGACCCGCAAAAAGCCTTTTTATGGGCTATTTGTAATTTAGTATAGGGTAGGGATTTTTAGTATTTTGGGGGGGCTTTTTTATTTTATTAGGGGGATTAGATTAGGTGTAATTAGTTTAAAATTCTTGTAATTATTTTATTATTTTTTGTAATTTAGTGTTTATTTTTTTAGTACTTTAGTTTATTTAATTTAATTGTAGTTAATTGTAGTTAATTTAGGAAACTATTTTAATTATAGTGTAGTGTTAGATGTAATTGTAAATTAGGTTAGGGTTTATTTTACAGGTAAATTTATTTTTATTTTAACTAGGAAGTTATTAAATAGTTAATAACTTTTTAATAACTATTGTACCTAGTTAAAATAAATACAAAGTTGCCTGTAAAATAAAAAATAAACCATAGACAAGCTACAATGTAACTATTAGTTATATTGTAGCTAAATTATGGTTTATTTTATAGGTAAGTATTTAGTTTTAAATAGGAATGATTTATTTAATTGTAGTTATTTTATTTTGTTTTATTTAAATTATATTTAAGTTAGGGGGGTTAGGGTTAGACTTAGGTTTAGGGGTTAATAACTTTATTATAGTGGCGACGATGTTGGCTGCGGCAGATTAGTGGTTAATACATTTATTATAGTTGTGGCAACGTTGGCGGCGGCAGATTAGGGGTTAATAACTATAATATAGGTGGCGGCGATGTTGGGGGCAGCAGATTAGGGGTTCATAGGGATAATGTAGGTGGCGGCGGTGTCCGAAGTGGCAGATTAGGGGTTAATAATAAAATGCAGGTGTCGGCGATGTTGGGGGCGGAAGATTAGGTGTTAATAAGTGTAATATTAGGGGTGTTTAGACTCGGGGTTCATGTTAGGGTGTTAGGTGTAGACATAAATTGTCTTTCCCCATAGGAATCAATGGCGCTGCGTTAGGAGCTGAACGCTGCTTTTTTGCAGGTTTTTTTATAGTCGATTCTGCCCCATTGTTTCCTAAGGGGAAATCGTGCACGAGCACGTTTTACCAGCTCACCGCTACCGTAAGCAGCACTGGTATTACAGTGAGATGTGGAGCTAAATTTTGCTTGTCGCTCACTTTTTAGAGGCTAACGCTGGGTTGAAATAAACCTGTAATACCAGCGTTGTTTGTAGGTGAGCGTTAGCACCGCACCACTGTTAACGCAAAACTTGTAATCTAGGTGATAGTGTTTTATGTCCCTTTAATCTATATAAATTAGGATTTATACAATTTTGCTAATTATTATATCCATTTTAAAAGTATCTGATAAAAAAAGTACTTTTCAAATAATGATGCACCTTTTTTCAAATTATTGTATTTTTTGTTTTTTTCCACTGATTTTCCTGTCCCCTAGACAGAGGAGTAACTAAACCTTACTTGGTCCCTGGGCAAAGGTTGTGGCGGGACTTCCCCTTTCCATAGCTCATTTCTGGATGTTTTCAATTAGCAGAAGTTGAACCAGTGGCCACATAGGTACAAGAGGAGCTATACAACAAATCTATAACAAGATGCTAAAAAGTGCCAACCTAAAAATGTGCAAGAAAAACAATTGACATAGAAGCAGAAAGTGCAATGTGAAATCCAAAAATCATATCACAGTATTAGTCCACTAAATGAAGGCACTGTGGGTGAACAGTTTGTAGAGCATTGTAGGCAGCTTCCTCTTCAAATCATCACTCGTGAGATCCAAAACTTAAAAACAGAAAGCAGAAACTGGGCCCCAAATGGTATGATATCCTCAAGTATGCCTGCAAAATTGTTGCTGGTATCCATGTATACTTCTGGGACACATTGTGCAAGGTTCTCTTTGAGCTTATCACACCTTATTGAACTCTGCACAGAACATTACAGGAAGGCAAAGGCCTCTAGTTATCAAGCCGTAAACCTCAAATATGCTGGAATTCCGCAGCGTATTTGTGGCGAGGCTGATTCGCCTTAGTTGTCAAGCCCTAGACACCGGCAAAAGTAGAATATAGTGAAGTAAGCTTCGATCTGCCGGACTCAGTCCGACACAGATCGATTCTTACGTCACTTCAGATGTTCCGCACACAAGTTCGGCACAATCTGACTACATTTGCCAGTTATCAAAAAACTAGCAGGTACGCTCGGCACTTTTCTGGCCCAGCGTACCTGGTTTTCAAACCGCCGCCCTGGAGGCGGCGGATCCCATAGTAATCAATGGGAGTCTGACCATAGCGAAAGTTCATGTTCGCTGCTGCCAGACATCCCATTGATTCCTATGGGAGCTGTCTACACCTTAACATGTACCACGAGTCTAAACACCCCTAATCTTTCCCCCTAAACCGCCGCTACCGGTCCCCACCGCAACTATAATATATGTATTAACCCCTAAACCGCCGCTCCCGGACCTCGCCGCCACCTACATAATACCTATTAACCCCTATCCTGCCCCCCTACACTGTCGCCACCTATAATACATTTATTAACCCCTATCCTGCCGATCCCGGAACCCGCCGCAACTAAATAAATTGTTTAACCCCTAAACCGCCGCTCCCGGTCCCCGCCGCCACTTATATTAAAATTATTAACCCCTAAACCTAAGTCTAACACTAACCCTAACACCCCCCTAAATAAAATATTAATTAAAGAAATCTAAATAATATTTCTCTTATTAACTAAATTAATCCTATTTAAAACTAAATACTTACCTGTAAAATAAACCCTAAGATAGCTACAATGTAATTAATAATTACATTGTAGCTATTTTAGGATTTATATTTATTTTACAGGTAACTTTGTATTTCTTTTAGCTAGTTAGAATAGTTATTAAATAGTTATTAACTATTTAATAACTACCTAGCTAAAAGAAATACAAAATTACCTGTAAAATTAATCCTAACCTAAGTTACAATTAAACCTAACACTACACTATCATTAAATTAATTAAATAAATTAGCTACAAATAACTACTATTAAATTCAATTAAATAAACTAATTAAGTACAAAAAATAAAAAAGCTAAGTTACAAAAAATAAAAAAAATAAGTTACAAACATTTAAAAAATATTACAACAATTTTAAGCTACTTACACCTAACCTAAGGCCCATAATAAAATAACAAATCCCCCCAAAATAAAAAAATTCCCTACCCTATTCTACATTAAAAAGTTACCAGCTCTATTACCTTACCAGCCCTTAAAAGGTCCTTTTGCGGGGCATGCCCCAAAGAAAACAGCACTTTTGCCTGTAAAATAAAAATACAACCCCCCCAACATTAAAACCCACCACCCACATACCCCTACTCTAACCCAAACCCCCCTTAAATAAGCCTAACACTATCCCCCTGAAGATCATCCTACCTTAAGTCATCTTCAGCCAGCCGACCCACCGATGGAACTGAAGAAGAGATCCGGAGCGGAAGAAGTCATCATCCAAGGGGCGCTGAAGAAGTCGTCCATCCAATTGAAGTCATCATCCAAGGGGCGCTGAAGAGGTCTTCCATCCGATTGAAGTCTTCATCCAAGCGGCGTCTTCAATCTTCATCCATCTGGAGCGGAGCCATCTTCAGACGAGCCGACACGGAGCCATCCTCTTCTTCCCGATGACTAACGACAAATTATGGTACCTTTAAGTGATGTCATCCAAGATGGCATCCCTTCAATTCCGATTGGCTGATAGGATTCTATCAGCCAATCAGAATTAAGGTAGGAAACAGCCAATAGATTGGAACACCAATAGAATGCAAGCTCAATCTGATTGGATCAGCCAATCAGATTGAACTTCAATCTGATTGGCTGATTAAATCAGCCAATTGACAAATCTGTGAGAATGTTTGTTTACTTTCTATCACAGTCATACTTGAGGATATCACACCATTTGGGGCCCCCTGTTTCTGCTTTATGTTTTTTAGTTTTGGATATCACGAGTGATGATTTGAAGAGGAACTGCCTACATTGCTCCATGAACTGTTCACCCACAGTGCCTTCATTTAGTGGACTAATATTGTGATAGGATTTATGAATTTCACATTGCACTTTCTGCACATATGTAAATTCTTTAACATTTTTAGGTTGGCGCTTTTTAGCATCTTTCTGCTTTATGTTTTTTACAAGTGGAACTTTTCCTGTGTGAGTATGTGTTATTCTTCAACCTTAGTTAGTCCATATTCGAGGGTATACACTTCCTATAGAAATACAATGGCGGGTTTTATGTTCAACAAAACTGTGATGACACCATTTTTGTAAAGTCAAATCCACAAACTTTTCATACACTGAATCCTGTTTTTTGGGGGCATACAAAGAGCCAGACAGGAAGCTGGCTGAACCAGGGACTCACCAGCCCCCCTAAAGTGACATTACTACTGATTGTAGGGCCAGATGGGAACTCTGGAGGTGTAGGCCCAGTTTCAATTGAGACCTCTGGGAGCCCTGTAGTTATGCCTAAACGACCCTCGTTAACTAATCAAAACCCAATTCATATGGATGTGGTATGATTTGAATCGTACAGTACGTGTGTAGTGTATAACTTTCTATTAATTTGCATTATATTATAAAGGAAGGGATTTCAAGGGGCAGAGGGCACAGGAAACACGAGTTTCAATGTAATCTTGCTAGAGACTTCTTGCGACTAGTCATGCAATATAATTATTGCAGAAAACAGTAAGGGGTAGATTTATCAAAGCCATTCTCCTTTAATTCCGTCTAAAATAGCGCATACGAACTGACCGTCCTATTCATCAAAGCACTCTGCACCTATAATTGCGCAAATCTGAATGAAACTTCTTCGCAATTCGTTTGCATTCGCTTAGGCGCACTGGCACACTCCCGATTGCAACAATATACATAAGGAATAGGCATAATTTATCATTGCTTTGCGCCAATAGGGAACTGAAATTTCGGTTTCAATTTGCGTGTTGTATATTTCACCATACAGACTGAGGCGAACACCATTATAATACATGCTTTTACATCTTGTGATGGAGTACTTTCTTCTTTTAACTAATTTTTCAAAGGCTCAGCACCAAGAAGAGACTGTTATTGCCAGAAATTTGCGCTTCCACAGGCACATATGGGTACCAACAGTTTTATATATATATATATATATATATATATATATATATATATATATATATTGAGATATATATATATATATATATATATATATATTGATATATTTATTTTTACGATCTTAAATTATCAACATATGGCAAAAACAGCACAGAAACATTATATAATATAAATATAAGCTAAATAGTTACCTAAAAAACGCTTTATTAATAATCAAAACATGGCGGCGTAAATATTTATAGGGATGTATTGTGATAAATAGGGAGTAAATAGGGAGTAAATGCTTTTTCCGACAGGCAAAATTTATCATTATTACGCCCCAGCTCGCCTGCGCAAAGTTATGTCTATTTTTTTGATAAATTCAGGAGCCCATGTATATATATATATATATATATATATATATATATATATATATGTCTATTTATGTGTGTAGATCTGAATTTATATGTGTATAAATTTGTTTACAGTCACCTCTACACATATAAACACATAAATACATATGTATGCATAAATGGACATATATATATATATATATACAGTATATATATATATATATATATATATATATATATATATATATATACTGTATATGTATATCTTGAGAAAAAAGTCCAGAGCGAAGTAAAACTTGAATTCTTTATTATAATCCACTTATGGTAAAAAGCATGGATGCACCAAAAGCATATTAAAAAATAAACACACTATATATGTATAGATATATATTACCAAAAAAATAAAAATATCGGATATATGTAGAAATATGTATTTATAAATAAATGCAACTCATTCTGCCATGTGAAGAACATTGGAATGTGAAATATTCATATTTAATGTCGGGTTACCGCACTTGAGTAAACGTAATCAGGTTTGCATGACTTGTTGGGTGTTCCCTACCGGATGTGCACAAAAAACTTACTTCTAGCAAAGTTAACATGCCAGCAGGAGCGCAAAGTAATGCCCTACTTGCAATCTAGCCATAACCAGGTCTTGTAATTATGTGTTTTGCAAGAATCACTTATTATAGGCTGCAGCAACAACAAAACATATGAGAGTCTTCACAGGGACTGTGACCTGACACTGCAAAAAGCTATCTCAATATATCAGTCAGCTGAACAGGCCAGAAAACCGCTAGAAACTGCATAAAGACAACACTCAGGAAGTGGTGAATGAAGTAATGAAATACCAGTCAGCAGAGACAAAAGGAAAGCAAGTGACATCTCTATTAGACAAGAGACAGAGTAAATCATATAGCAAAATATAGGAGCAATACAGAGATATCATTCTGGAAATGTGGAAAAGCCCATGAATTTAATTAATTTCCAGTATATGGGCGGAAATATAAACTTTGCAAGAAATTTAATCATTTTGCCCCACAGTTTAAGAAAGGTACACATCTGCATGCAGTTGAAACAGATACATAAATATGGTTATGCAGGTGTCCATGCCTGAAAAAGAATGGATTGTAAAAGTGGCAGCTCATGGTACAGTGATGCCATTCAAAATGGATACTGGAGCAGATAATAATGCGTTTCCTGAGAAACTATGGGCAAGAATAAAGCCTAGACCAAAACTGCAGAGACAAAATAAAATATTGAGAGCATATAATGAACTTGAAATCCCTACTGTGGCATAATGCACTTTGTCCCTACATCATATCAACAGCAAGACTCACATTTGTTGTAGTTCCATGAGAAAGAGTTTCTATACTTGGTTTACAGTATATATAACAGCTAGTGTTGGTCAACAAACTGTTTGCAATTACAGAAATTAAACATAAGAGCACTGCTACCTTGCTAGGAGTACAAGGATATATCTGTTGGGCTCCCTATGGAATATAAAATAACTTTAAAACCAAAAGCAGCACCTGTAATTCATGCAGCAAGCAAAAAACCAGTAGCCTTAAGAGATAAGCTTAAAAAAAACTACACCACCTCCTAAAATTGGATGTTATAGAATGAGTACATGAGCCAACAGAGTGGGTTCACTCTTTAGTTATTTTGGTAAAAAAGGATGGTTTGTTAAGACTGTGTTTAGATCCTAAGAGATTGATGCTAAAATTAAAAAAATGACATTTTAGGAGAGATGGCAGGTGCCCAAGTGTTTTCAACCCTTGATGCCTGAAATGAATTTTGGCAGATACCTCTAGCAAAAGAAAGCAGGCACATATGCACTTTGAATACACAATTTGGCAAGTAAAGTTTCAAACATCTTCTTTTTGGACTATGTTCAGCCCCTGAAATATTTCATCAAGCTATACAGCAATTATTTGATGGAACTGGAAGTGTTAAATTTTACATTAATGGCATCCTAATTTCAGGTACTAAAAGAAAGTGAACATAGCAACAGACTTGATAATTACTACAAATAATTCAGGAAAATGGATTGAAATTAAATTAAACAAAATATTAATCAATTTGAAATTCTCTACCTGAAGAAACCATCATTTTAGGTGTTGATCCATCTACAGGCTATTAATAAAATGGAATCCCCTGCTAGCAAGAAAGATTTACAGAGATTTCTGGGCATGGTGATTTACTTATACCTAATCTGTCAGATAAAACTAAACGCATAAGAAGTCTTTTGTTCAAGGATTCTGAATGGTGCTGGGAAAAATAATTTGAAGCAAAATTGTTATTACTTAAAAAAACTGCTCAGCACAGCACCAACTTTGCATTAAATTGATATGTCAACTGATATGTGATTTCTACAGATGCATCTAAAGATAGGAGCAGTCCTCCTATAGCCTTATGGCAAGGTCTGGAGACCTACTGCATATGCTGCCAGATCTTTTATTGACACTGAATACAATCATTCTCATATAGAAAAAAGAGACATTGGGCATTGCATTTGGCTGTGAAGCTTTTCACAAGTTTGTTAATGGCATCCCATTTACTGTTGAAACTGATTATAAACCCTTAATAACTATTTCACACAAAGAATACTGTTGAAGTTACAGAAATATGATTATATATTAGATTAGTGTCAGGGGCCATTATATCAACTATATCACAGATATTACAAAGGGCAACTGCAGAAGATGTAACTCTTCAAAATGTTATACAAGCCCATAATTCTAGAAGTACAAAGGTATAGGCAGAACTTGTCACATAGGGAAGAGCTTTCAGTGCTGGATGGCATTCTCCTGAAAGCAATAGACTGGGAATTCCTACATCAATGAAAGGAGAAATGATAACTAAAATAGATAAAGGGCATTTAGGAATACATAAATGCAGAAGGAGAGCTAGAGAAGTTCTTTTCTGGCCAAGAATGTTGACTGATACCACAACCTTCCTCTCTGCATGTCCCACTTGTCAGTCATTTCAATCTGATCTCCCTAAAGTAACTCTGTTGCAGGAAGAAATGGTGATGATTTCATGGCATACAGTGGGAGTGGATCCCTTTTCACTGAATAGCCAGGATTACATAGCCATATTATATGTTTACTCCACATAACCAGAAGTTGCAAAACTGAGAAATAATCAGGAGAAAATCTGCAAACAGCTTTACTAAACTATTGAGCTACACCACTGGAAGGAGGAAAGTTTCTAGCAGAACTGATTTTTGGCAGGCAGATAAAAACTAAACTAGCTCAGATAGTTCTTACACAGTATCATACAAACAGCACATTACACAAAATGTGGACAGGACAAAACTGGGACAATGAAGTTATTGTACTGCGCTAAGTGGCCGAATGATCATTTGAAGTAAGCAGTATTCAATGTAAGAACAAAGTTCAAAAGGCACAGCACAGTGGTGATAGGTGGTGCAAACTGCAGAGGGTTCCACACAATTCCCCCAAACAGTAATATAGTAATGTCCAAAAATACAGCAGCACTCACCAGTTTAACAAAACGTCCATCATGGGACATCAAGGTAAAAGGTAGTGATGTCCCAAAAAAGATGGAAGTTTTGTTAACCTGGTGCTGCTGTATTTTTGGACATTACTATATTAGTGTTCAATGTAAGGCTAGATTTTGTGAGAGACCAAGCAGTTAAACAGTTAATAAGGTAACCATACCTTGATGTCTGCATTGTGTAGTGTTTGCTAACTGCAAGGTGTGGTTCACTTATTAACTGTTTCACTGCTGGGCCGCTCACAAAATCTGGTTTTTAAAGCTTTATTGGTGAAAAAAAAACTGACAATACAAGTGAGATCCCAAACACAATGGGAAATGTAAGACAAATCATGTAAACTTCATGAAACCACAGGAAAACAAAAGAGAAAACCAGATTTGTCACAATTAATTTTTTCACTATGTCAAATGTTTTCAAAAGAAATACAGGTGAAATGACATCAGGCAAGTTATCGATAAGAAAGAGAGATAGAATGGGAGGAAAAGGAAGGGAGATAGGGGAAGGAAAAAGAAGAGGAGAAAGGAAGAGAAGAGAAAGAAGGGAGGAGGCTCTTGAATAAGCAAAATGCTAGCAGGGAGGATCTAAAGGAACCGTCTACATATCTGATCTAGGGAGCCAATTGGGCCTAAACACTTTAGTCCAGTCTTCCCAAGTCAATTCAAATAGGTCTATTTTATCCATAGTATAGAACATGTTTCTTTCCATAGAGTTAATGTAGGCCATGATGTCTAAGACAGAGGACCAGCTCGGGGGGTTTGGGGTTTTCCAGACTCTAGTAATCACCAGTCTAGTGGCTGAAAAGAGATACACACACATATAGCTCTGGAACTTAGGAAGGGAATGTAGGCCTACATTTAATAAAGCAGTTTCCGGGGACTTTGGGACATGTAAATTTAACCTGGCTAGCAGAGTGTATACCTTGTGCCACAAAGGCTTAAGCTTAGGGCAGGCCCACCAGATGTGGAGAGAATCTCCAGGTTTTCCACAAAGTCTCCACCACTGGGGCGTAGGAATCAGGTTAAGTTTAAAAAGTCTCATTGGGGTGAAGTACCAGTGAGAGAGCAATTTGTAATATGATTTGAAAAGGGTCATGCAATGTATGGCTTTTGTTGTGAGATCAAAGGCCCTAGACCATAGGGACTGAGGGTAATACACCTGTAAAATATCCTCCCATTTTTTGATATGTGAAGCCTTATCATCCGGGGGTTGCCCCCTCCACAAGCCAGTAGAAATCGGTCAAGGGTTTACATATTTTCTCCCCCTTTTTCCACAGTGTTTCCCAAATGGTCAAAGGACGGGGAGGTTACTGGGTGAATCCCCAGGATCTCAAGATGCTTTTAATCCAGGTATATTCGAAATGTAGTTTGGGAGGAACGGTCTGTGTGCCGGTAAATTGGGACAGAGGCCGGTAAGTGTCCGGGGAGTGGTTGGGCAGAGATGCCTGCTCCAGGGCGCGCCATCTGCTCAAACACGAATTGTTTCCCCAATGTGAGATATGGGAAAGCATAGCTGCTTCATAGTAACTGATAACAGAGGGAGAGGCAACTCCCCCTAGAGATTTCGGGTATTGTAGTAATTTTTGCTCAACTCTGGCTGGTTTACCTTGCCAAATATACTTCGAAAAGCCACTTTGAAACTGTAGCAACAAACATTGTGCGAGTCTTATGGGCAAGCAATGAAAAAGATAGGTTAATTTTGGTAAAAACTACATCTTTAGGGCTGCAATCCTACCCAACCATGAAATAGACTTATAATCCCATTTAGAATTTAGGGATCTCAGTTCAGCTAGCAAGGGGAAATAGTTGTCTCAGATCAACTGAGCTTTATCTGGTGAAATAAAGATACCTAAGTGTTTAATATTATCAGATTTATGGTTAAACCCATTAAACCCATTTGCATTAAGGCCTGGGTGTAGTCTGCTGGGAAGCCCTTAGAATAGACCTCAGTCTTTGAGGTGTTAAGCTTATCATAAGACATATCTCCAAAGCGTTTCAACAAAGATAAAAGAGCTGGGATAGTAGTTTGGGGTGAACACAGAAGTATAGCGCTAATAGCTGAAGGAGAACTAAGCCACTCTAAAACAGTCACCCCAGGACTGTCACAATAGGAACAAGATAAAAGGAATAGGAGGGCGCTAAAAGCTAAGTTCCCACCACAATTAGTCAAATAACAAGAAATACAACAATATTAAAGTTAATACCTTTACTGCACAATAAAATACAATTTATTATAACAGTAAAAAATAAAAATATGTATAATCTTGGGCATATTAACATTGTAACCTATTCGCTGAATCATATAACAACGCTTACTTAATATAACCTTTTTAATACATTTTTCAAGGAATTTTTCACGTGTTTTTAAGGTGGTAATCCAGTTTCTTTATTTTCATTAAGGGAGACGTCCCTTCTATCAGATTATACATATTTTTATTTTTTACTGTTATAATAAATTGTATTTTATTGTGAAGTAAAGGTATTAACTTTAATATTGTTGTATTTCTTGTTATTTAACTAAGTGTGGTGGGAACTTAGCTTTTAGCGCCCTCCTATTCCTTTTATCTTATAGTAGTTTGGGGAGCAGATGTAAATATTGTGATGTCATCAGCAAAAAGAGCAATTTTATGGGTGGTATCATGTAGAGTGATCCCTGAGATAGAGGGGTCTTGGCGCGTGAGCTCAACAAGAGGTTCTATGGCGAGGGCAAAAAGTAAGGGAGACAGAGGGCACCCCTGTTGCGTCCCATTAGTCAAGGGGAAGGAGTCAGAACAGAATCCTAGGCCCCTGACCTTAGCCAACGGGCACGAGTACAAGGCTCTTATAAAGGACACAGATTCTGTCGGAAATACCTCCCACAGATACTCCCAGCAAACCCGATCAAAATCCTTCTCGGCATCTAGAGAGATCACCAAGAAAGGCTTGCCTAGTCTAGTAGCTTCCATCACAATATTAAGTAGGCGTCTGGTGTTATCAGGGCCTTCATGATTATGAATGAACCCCACTTGGTCAAAATTAATTAGGCAAGGTAAAAGAGTCGCCATACAATTCGCTAGAATCTTGGAGTAAATTTTGATATCGGTGTTGATAAGGGAAATAGGTCGATAGCTGGGGCACAAAGAGGGGTCCTTCCCTGCCTTAGGTATGGTGATAATAGTGGCTTTGAGGAACTCCCTTTTAAAGGAATCCCGGAGGATATGGATAAGGTCTTTTTTATAGGTTTTATAAAATAACGCCGGTAAATCCGTCTGGGCCAGGGGCCTTAAGTGATTTAAGGGATTCAACTACCTGTTTAATTTCAAGCATAGAGATTGGAGCTTTGAGGAAGTCCCGTTGTTCGTCTGTCAAAGTAGGAAGCTTAAGGTTTTTGAGAACTTGCTGAATATTAAGTTGTGGGGTAGCTGTGTGGGATTCTGAGTTCTGGATGTTGTAAAGCTCCTCATAATAGGAGGCGAACATAGACCCTATTTGTTTAAGTAACGTGGAGGATCGGCCATTATGCTTCAGAATTTGTATTTGGGAGGCACTCTCTCTATGTCTGAGCCAAGTTGCTAGCATAGTGCCTGCCCTATTTCCTTTGTGGTAAAATAGCTGCTTAAGTTTTAGCAGCTGCTGTTGTGTCCATTGTAGTTCTAAGGCACAAATATGAGCTTCTAGGTCTTTTATGGCAGTAGACTGCGCTGGGGAGGGGGAAAGTCGGTTAAGTCTCTCTAGTTCGTTAAGTTTACTAAAGGCCTGTGAAGGGGCAACCCATGGGCCCTCCTAAGGATGGCCTGCTTTCTTATGAACAAACCTCTAACTGAGGCTTTGATAGCCCCCCATAGAATATCATCAGCAACTGTCTGAGTGTCATTTAAAGCAATTAGTTCCCTAAGGTCATTTTCAAGCTCCTGCCTGAAGGAAATATCAGACAGAATAGTGTGCGGCATAGTCCACATTGGTGGACATGAGGTAGTAAAGGAATTGTATACTGTGAGTGACACTTGGTCATGGTCAGACCATGCACATGGGAGGATATTAGTGTCCTTGACCTGGTCTAGGGTCTGAGATTGGCTAAAAATGTAGTCTAGTCTGGTGTAGGTTAGATGGGGGGGGGAGAGAAATGCGTATAGTCTCTATCCATTGTATGGAAAGCGCGCCAGATGTCAAAATATCCAAATGCAAGCATGAAGGATCTGAATTTAAGTGAGAGGGAATCAAATCTATGAACTTTACAGTTAGGTTTATTAGTTTTTTTATCTAGAAGGGGATCCCATATAAGGTTAAAGTCCCCACCTAAAATGACTCTACCTTGCTTATATTTATCAACCATCTTTAGTATTTTACGTAAACATTTACACTGACCTGAGTTGGGGAGATAAATCGAGACTAACGTGTACATGCATTGGTTGAGTCTACAGTTGAGAATAATGTATCTAGCTTGGGGATCTATTTCTTGGAAAGTGATTTCACATGCCAGGCGCTTGTGTATTAGGATGGCAACCCCTCTAGCCTTAGCAGTGAAGGGGGCAAGGATTAAGGTAGTGTAATGTTTAGAGAAAAGTGTGGGAATGTCGCCAGCCTTCCAGTGTGTCTCCTGAAGGAAGGCAACATCTGGGTTTTAATGCTTGAGGGATCTGAGGAAGACACTACGCTTGCCAGGTGAATTTAACCCTCTCACATTGTGTGCCAGAAACTTTAAGGTGTCCCTGTTAGCCATTTGAGTATTGTGTAAAGCATCTCCAAAACAAGAGCTTGAAGAGAGAGTAGGGAGAAAGGGGAACAAGAAAGATTAGGTACACAGAAGAAAGAACATAGTTTTTGCACATATTGCACTGGTAGACCCAAACCATTGAATCCCAGAGTCTCTGTACAAGGGCATTCAGGGGATCACCTCCTGTGGGTTGGTCAGGTATTTTTGCCGTTTAGGCCTCTGCCCCTTGACTTGCCACTCAGGGGCCAAGGCTCTAAGCCTTGACTGAAAGGTTGATGGTTGAGGGTTGCTCATAGTTGGACGCAGGCCCCCGGATTCGAGAAGTGTGAAGCCTTGGTTGAGGTTAGCCACAGTGTGTGAGTGATTGTCCTTTGTGATGAGTATTTTAGTTGGGAAGCCCCATCTGTGTTTTATATTCTCGCGCCTTAGGACCCCTGTTATTGTGGAGAGCAGTCTCCTTTGTTGAAGAGTGTATTGAAACAAGTCCGGCAGCAATTGGACATTCTTAAACTTTTCAGACAAGGCAGGCTTACAGAAGGCTGCCTGCAAAATCTGATCTTTCAGGCTGTAGCTATGGAAGCATACAACTACATCTCTGGGTTTATCAGATGCGAGCACTCTAGATCTAAGTGCTCGTGGCAACGCTCCAGGGTGTTAGGAGTCATAGTGAATGTTCCAAGGAGTTCACTAAATAGCTCTGAAAGAAAGTTCTGTAAATCAGCAGGCAAGACATCTTCTGGGATACTACGGAAGCGAATATTACTGCGTCGTGACCTGTCCTCCAGGTCAGCAAGTTTACACTCCAATTGTGTGATCTGATCCGCCAGATTCAGAATATGTCAGGAGTTTAGTGTGCTCAGTGGTTAGGTAATCTTGTTTGCGTTCCAAGTCATCAACCCGTTCCCCAATCTCAGAAATGTCCTTCCGGAGCTCAGCTGAGCTGCGATGAATCTCTTGGGTGATTGAGAGGGTTTGGTCAGCCAGCAGTTTCTGCATAGTTGTCTCTGTGATGTATTTAGGAGAGGACACACAGGAATTGACACTGGATTGCGAGTCCCCATCATGGGAGTCTTGATCAGCATGACTAGAGGCTGACTGAGATGGTACTAAGTTTGAAGAGAAAAGTGATCCAGAACTGTCTTCTTAGCCTTAGTCTGAGACTTAGACTGTCTCCTGGCAGTGTGCGGCATTCTTAAATTGTGATCAGGCAGAACCTCAAGGCGAGAAAATACAATGTATTCTTACAAAATAAACAGATAAGGGCCCCCCGTGATCTGTGGAATAATCAGTTAAGACATAAGAATGCAGGATAAAACATAAATTAGAGTAGCTTAAACTGCTAAAAAGGGTCAACGGCCCCAGCCATGAAAGCTTTTCTACCTACCGCATCAGAGAGGAAAGGCATATAAAGACACTCCACTCTGGGCCTGGACCTCAGAGGCACATAAGCTGGCGCAGCAGCAAAATCACAATCACATCCCCTTAAGTACTCACTGAGGTGTTTAAAGCCAAATTGTAATGAAGTAAACCTGCAAGAAAGTTTATTAATGAACATGTATGATTAGAGGACACTGAGGGGGGACCAGAAAGGGCTCTTGGTATATGATAGTCCTAGAGATCCAGTTCTGTGTTATAGTGGACGCTTCAATATCCCATGAAAATGAACTTCTTTGTTAAGTTAGTTTAGGATGGGTATCTTGCTGATATTTTGGGTGCTATCACCAGTTACTCTTGTCTCCCAAAATTTATAAGAGCTGTAACCTTAAATCAGTCTGTTCTTATGTATCCCTCTGGGCAAAGATTAATCCTCTGGGGGGACTTTTTAGTTGAGTGACAGGTTTAAGGGGAGTAGCGCTGCTGAATCTGTTGGCGCTCTACAAATAACCGATAATAATAATAATCTTCATAGGCAGAAAGGGTATATAGTCTATTAGACTCTGTGTGGCCCAAAGTGTGCGTGTGAGAGTTCCAGCACTTACTGCATTATGGTTCCGGATGAGCTAAGATGGCCGCCGTTTGCGCCACTGCACTTTCTCTTCAGAGCCACTTATGACTGGCAGGAGAGTCTCAGGCTCAGATTATCTTGGGTGTTCTCCACTGTAGCCAGTAAAGGTCGGTGCGGTAAGGCAGATGGAGACCATAGGCAGCAGCAGGGGGATCTATCAGCTCTGTAGTTCCGGACTCTCTCCTCAGTCCCTGAATTGCGAAAAGTTACCAGCACAGCCCTTTAGCCTCCAGAGGGATCACACCTCTCTAGACAGAAGCAGCCAGACCCAGAGCGGAGCCCCGACCCTCCGGTATCTAGCTGATGGTGAAGGTGTCCGGTCACAAGTCTGTTAACAGGGGACGTTGGTAGGCTGTGTCGGATCCGTCAGGCAGTAGGCCCTGCCCTATGGAGTATCGGAACGTCTAATTTCTCCCAGTACCTACTTTGAGCAGCTCATATATGGTCAAACCAGTCCAGTCCTTTGATCTCTCATAAAAAACTGCTGCCTATGAGTGGTTATAAATTTCTTTTTTAAACTTTTTAAGGCTTAAGCAGCAGGAGCTCCAAATAAATGCGACCATTCAGCTCAGCTACTGACTCCGCCCCCAAAATCGCAGAAATTTACTGAAGATCCCAAAATATGCAGGGTCCAAAACACTGCCAACAGTTATATTGTAAAACTACTCCCCATGTTTTTGAGCTGAGATCATCTAAGATATCTCATTAGTACTGTGTGGTCCTTCAATGAATAATAGAAAGGCAAATATTAACTTAAGTGCTGTTTATCTCTCTATGCAGGATACTGAATATGAAGAAGAAACACACAATATAATGTAATGCTCAAAAAAGCCACCTAAAGATTGCGCTCTCCTTGATGGAGAGTTTTTAATCCTCAGGTACCATGTGAGCTCCAGAAATAATGTGTCTGGTTATTATTATTATTATTATCGGTTATTTGTAGAGCGCCAACAGATTCCGCAGCGCTATAAACAAAGGTGGAGTACAACAAAACAATTATAGGGATCGAATGGATAGAGGGCCCTGCCAAGAGTCGCATTGTTGTAGTCAGCTCTTAAGAAGGTGATCTACAAACAGCTGGACTCTTAGGCTTACATGAAATGTTGTTGTACATTTATTTATGTAAAGTTTGCAGCATGTGTTTATTGTTTTACAAGGTTGCTGGATTATTAGGGATTGATAACTACAGTTTAAAGTCCCTTTATGTATTTATTTTTTATTAGAGGTATAAAGAGGAATATATTACCAAACACAGGTGAGTAACCCCTCTCAGAATTTTGGGTATTTTAAAACTATATTTAAATTCAAGTACAAAGTGCCATTATAGTGATAATATGACATTCTCTAAATCATTAGAGCATGTATTTTTAACACTTGCAATGCACTAACTCTTTGGGGGTAAACACATTGTTAAATTACTGCTTGGAAGCCACAGAGCACTGCTGGTTACTGAGCAGAAAACTACTGGTCACCCAATCAACAACTGTATTCTCACTGATTGTGCAACTAGCACTGCTGATTGGTTCTGTGGTATTTTGAGCTAATCGACTAACCGTGTTAAATTGTGCTACTAGCACTGCTGATTGGTTTTGTGCTGTTTTGAGCTAAGGACTAACGATGTTCTGTGGCACCCAAGCAGTCATTTAAATATGTTTTTAACCCTTTGAGGAAGTTAAACACATAGGGGCCGATTTAACAATGTCTGGCGGACATGATACGCTGCATCGTCTCTAATTGTATCACTATGATGACCATTTAACAGTCTTAGCTATATCTATATTTTTTATGCATTAGGAATATTTTACATAGTTTTTTTTATACAAAAACAAACTGCATAATCATCAGTTTGTTTCCACTAGAAAGGTATTCTAATAGAAATATAGAGCCATACGGGGGGTTTGATTAAATAGTAGCTAAAAAGCGCAAATTTGTGTTGGTCTTACCAGCAGCAAGGAAGTTATGCATACAGTTAGGGCCACATTAAAGGGATAAAATACTCAGGCAAGTAGCAAGTAGGCAAGTAGGGAAGAAAAGCTGATAAGTGTATTCAAAGTCTGCAGGAACTATATATTTCATATGGACTTAGCTGTATAAGTGGCAGTTTCAAGAGGAAAAAGCAGCTATTTAAAATAAATTAAAGGGACAGTCTAGTCAAAATTAAACTTTCATGATTCAGATAGGGCATGCAATTTTAAACAACTTTTTAGTTTACTTTTATCATCAAATTTTCTTTGTTCCCTTGGTGGTATTTTTGAAAAGCTAAAGCTAGGTAGGCTCAAACTGATTTCTAAACCGTTGAAAACCGCCTCTTAGCTCAGAGCATTTTGAACATTTTTAACAGTTAGACAGTGCAAGTTCATGTTTGTCATATAGATAACATTGTGCTCACTCCCGTGAAGTAATTTAGGAGTCTGCACTGACTGGCTAAACTGCATGTCCGTCAAAGCACTGAGATAAGGGAGCAGTCTGCAGAGGCTTAAGTACAAGGTAATTACAGAGGTAAAAAGTATATTATTATAACTGTGTTGGTTATGAAAAACTGGGGAATGGGTAATAAAGGGATTATCTATCTTTTTAAACAATAAAAATTCTGGTGTAGACTGTCCCTTTAAATGCAAAATAAAGCATAAACAGCTATTTGCAAACTATTTAATGCATTCCAGCTGGTAAAACAGATTATTGGTACACTTTAAATGGAAATTTTACTATTCCAGGATTAAACAAAACATTCTGACATACAATGCCCTCAACTATGTCAGCGAATTATGTCCACCCGTCATTTGTTAAATCTGCCCCCATGTCGCCAGATACTTGAAGTATTGCTTACTGCATAAGTCACATTTATAAAGGCCCGTTTATGGGTCGAAATATGTTTGTGTGTATTGTATATATCGCTGCCGGATCTGCTACATACATATCTCCCAGACCAATACCGAGGTTCTTGTATATCGGCCAGGAATATTTGGGGGATATGCCTCTGTGACGGATCGGCATTCTTTTGTTCTATGAGTAAATATATCTTGTGCTATGGCTATAGTATAGTATATATTCTTCAAAATATGGAGTTTTTCGAGAACTATTGTTTGCTAATTAGCCATAGTTTTTGTATGAATTTGTCATCTTAGTTTTTCTGTATTTCTTCCCTATTTCTGACCTCTAAGCCAGTGATTATATTACCAGAACCGGATAATATATGTTTAATATTTTAATACTAAATCATTAAAAAGTAGGATTTTTAATAATTTTTTGTTGTTGAAGGAAGTAGGCCTAATCTCTTTTTCTTCCCCTTTTCTTCTCTGTTATTCTTGTTTTTCTACTTTTCTAGAACCTTGTATACCACACCTATGTTTATAGCGCTGCGGAATCTGTTGGTTCTCTACAAAAAACTGATAATAATAATAATAATGATAATAATAATTCAAATATCCCTTTAAAGTGCCAGTAATCAAAATTATACTTTCATGATTCAGATAGAGCTCACAATTTTATATAACTTTTCAATCACATCCATTTTCTACATAAGCACAATCTATTGCACGAGCACACTTTCTATGGCACTAGCTCATCCTGAACATGTGCAGGATTCACAGAATATACATGTATGCATTTGGTGATTGGCTAATGGCTTTCACATGATGCCGCTGAAATAAAAATAAAACTAACTTTAAAATTTGCCAGAAAAGAATCCACCACTCATGTGAAATTCAAACTATGTGCTATCGCATTGACTATTTATTATGCATATACTAATTATGCTAGTCTACTGTTTTAAGTAGTCCTTTAAGAATCACTCCACATCCCCAAGTGTGAATATCAACATTGAATACATTTTTATAAAGTATTTGATTTTGTATATTAAGCTCTATACCTCTTGTATTTTGAGCTGTCTGTCATAAATTAGATGAAACCTGGCAACTGGATTGTATTAGCTGCAGCAGATGACAGTGTGGCACTAAATATATTCTCATTTGCCATTCACACTTTATGCTTGTCTATTTGAATAAAATGATTGTTGCTGATATAACTGGTTTTAGCATTTGTTGACGTGCTAAAGTGCCACATTTTGCATTTTTATTGCTATTTTGTTTTGCAAATGCTTAGATAAGTTTTTGTACAAAATATGCATTTTTTTCATCAAGTTATGGTTAAAATTGCATAAAAAAAACTATTGTTTATAAAACAGAACCACAAAAATGTTACACTTTAATAAAGATAAATAACTGTAGTTTTATTTTGTTTATCCAATTATGATTTTTATGTTTAACTATATATATATATATATATATATATATATATATATATATATATATATACATATACAGTAGGTAGTCTTTAAAGAGGGATTCCTTATAGTAAAAGAGGTTTACACCACAATGACATAAAAAGCAAAAAATAAATAAAAATGGGGTTCTTTAAAAAAGGAGCGTTACAAATTGTTAGATTAAAGGATTATAAATACTATATATAGGAAATATAAACACATAAAAATATGGCATTAAAAGTGTTAGATGAAAGAAGCATAGAATACTGTAAATTACATGCACAAATGATAAAGGAAAAAAAGACAATTAGAATAAATATATTTATTGGGGAATCTTAAAGGCAAATATTTAAAATAGTGCATTTTAAAGGGATATAAAACCCAAATTATTTATTTCATGATTCAGTTAGAAAATGGAATTTTAAGCAACTTTGCAATATACTTCTATTATCACATTCCTTTTTTTTCTTGGTATCCTTTGTTGAAAAGCAGGACGGTAAGTTCAGGAATGTGCATGTCTGCAGCACAATATTGCAGCAGTTTTTGCAAGAATGTGATACATTACCAAGAGCAATAGATCATGTCAGCACTATTTCCTGTCATGTAGTGCTCTAGACATGTGAACACTACCTATCATATGAATGAAAGCAATGTCATAATAGAAGTAAATGTTAAATCTTTTTAATATTGCATGATCTGTCTGAATCATAAAAGAAAAAAAAAATTGAGTTTCATGTCCCTTTAATATACTGTGAATTACATCTTTTTTAAACAGATCTGGTGATAAAAAATAAGGGGTTTTTTTTTGTTCTTGAGTGCAGGGTTCACAATACTGAGTCACAGCACTATGTTTACTAGGTCCCAACTGCGTTGCATAAGATTGTGTGTGTGCTATAAAAGAGTGTGTGTGTGGTGTGTGTGTTGTATGAGAGTGTGTAGTGTGTGTTATATAAATGTGTGTATGTGTTGTATGAGTGTGTGTGTGTGGTGTGTGTTATATGAGTGTGTGTGTTGTGTGAGTGTGTTTAGGGTGTGTGTTATATGATAGTGTGTGTGTATGTGTTGTATGAGTGTGTGTGGTGTGTGTTATAGGATAGTGTGTGTGTGTATGTGTTGTATGGGAGTGTGTAATGTGTGTTATATGATAGTGTGTGTGTGTGTGTTGTATGGGAGTGTGTAGTGTGTGTTATATAAATGTGTGTATGTGTTGTATGAGTGTGTGTGTGTGGTGTGTGTTATATGAGTGTGTGTGTTGTGTGAGAGTGTGTTTAGGGTGTGTGTTATATGATAGAAGTGTGTGTGTATGTGTTGTATGAGTGTGTGTGGTGTGTGTTATATGATAGTGTGTGTGTATGTGTTGTATGAGAGTGTGTAATGTGTGTTATATGATAGTATGTGTGTGTGTGTTGTATGAGAGTGTGTAATGTGTGTTATATGATAGTGTGTGTTGTATGAGTGTGTGTGGTGTGTGTTATATGATAGTGTGTGTGTATGTGTTGTATGAGAGTGTGGAATGTGTGTTATATGATAGTGTGTGTATGTGTTGTATGAGTGTGTGTGGTGTGTGTTATATGATAGTGTGTGTGCATGTGTTGTATGAGAGTGTGTAGTGTATGTTATATGATAGTGTGTGTGTATGTGTTGTATGAAAGTGTGTAGTGTGTGTTATATGATAGTGTGTGTGTATGTGTTGTATGAGTGTGTGTGGTGTGTGTTATATGATAGTGTGTGTGCATGTGTTGTATGAGAGTGTGTAGCGTGTGTTATATGATAGTGTGCGTATGTGTTGTATGAGTGTGTGTGGTGTGTGTTATAGGAGTGTGTGTTTGTGTTGTATGAGATTGTGTGGTGTGTGTTATATGAGTGTGTATGTTGTGTGAGAGTATGTTTAGGGTGTGTGTTGTATAAGAGTGTGCAGTGTGTGTTTTAGTACCTTTTACAACATTTTCAAGTTTGACTACAATCAGGAATAAAGTAAGTACACATTTTAGTCATTTTTTTCAGACTAATCATACAAATAAGTATGCAAAGGAATGTGGTATCATTGCACTGGGTCTTAGGAAAAGAAGTTTTAAAAACCCTGCTTTAGTGTGTTACGGTCTACCAATAGAGTTGTGGTAGCCTTCCTTATCAGCCAATCAGTGTCTATCCCATGGATAAAATGGATACAGACATATTCTTTTTATTACATTCAAAATCAAATAAATAGCTTTTTAATGTAAAAAATAATAATAAATAATAATAAAAAAAAATTAATAATCAGTTTAATGTTAGTAATGTAAGTTATTTGGCAGAGAGACTGAATATCAGTAATATGTGACAGATAAAAATCTAGAAACATTATTGATCAATTTTGCTTAGTTCCTTCTCTATGTAACATTAGAAGTGTGCATGTGTCTTCAACTATTTATAACATTCCTGTAAATGTTGCAAACACTGCTGCCAGATGACTGAAGACAAGTGCATGCTCCTAAGCTTCTATTGGCTTAAAGAGAAAGTTTACTATAAAAATAGTTTTTGGCTTAATCTGTTTCCAATAACTTCTTATACCAGCTGCTGACTATAAAATGTATAAGAAAGGGCTCTCGCTGTTCTGGAGGATCATTTTATATCATCTCATCCGGCTCATCGTGTGAGTAACTAACATGTAGTCATCTGCTCTGAAAAGGTTAAACAACTTTCCAATTTACATCTATTATCTAATTTACTTTGACCCAATTTACAAGTTTTGCGGTTTGGTGCAGTAAGGCTATGCCATGGAAAAGTTGGCCATTGCGCGTGGAATGGCAGGTCTCCCATATTACAAGTCACAGTGTTATAGCTATACCGCAAGCATTTTAGCCTGTAACGTAACTCTCCATTACGCACTCAAAACATGACTTATTACAGGTTGTGGTTCCGGCTAAAATGCTTGAGTTATGGTCTATGCAGTCGCGATCCATTCCGCTATCTGAGACCAGTAGTTATGGATTTTGCAAAACAAAAATGATTCACAAAACTCATAATTAAAATGTTACCAAGTACACTAACACCCATAAACTACCTATAAACCCCTAAACTGCCACCCTCCCGCATCACAAATACTATATTACACCTATGAACCCCTAATCTGCCACCCACATTGCCAAAACTATATAAAGTTATTAACTCCTAAACCGCCAGCCACCACATTACTTTTACTATAATAAACCTATTAACCCCTAAACCGTCGGCCCTCCACATCGCAAATCACTAAATTAAACTATTAATCCTTAAACCTAACACCCCCCCTAACTTTAAATTAAATTTACAATATAACTATCTTAAAATAAATAAAAACTTACCTGTAAAATAAAAAAAACTAAGATTAAACTATAAATAAACATAACATAACTATTTTAATAAAATAAAATAAATTACAAATAAAAAACCTAAATTACAAGATTAAAATAACCTAAAACTATGAAAAAAAATACAAATATAAAAAAACCTAACAATACTAAAAAATAAAATTCTAACATTACCAAAAAAAACAACAAATACTAACGCCTAGATTTAGAGTTCTGCGTTAGCCGTCAAAAGCAGCGTTAAGGGGTCCTAACTCTACTTTTTACAGCCCGCTGGTATTTAGAGTCAGTCAGCAAAGGGTCTAACGCTCACTTCCAAGCCGCGACTTTTGCATACCGCAGATCCCCTTAAGCCATTTGCGTATCCTATCTTTTCAATGGGATCTTCCTAACGCTGGTATTTAGAGTCTTGGCTGAAGTGAGCGGTAGAGCCTCTACCGACAAGACTCCAGCCGCAGAAAAAAAGTCAGTAGTTAAGAGCTTTCTGGGCTAACCCCGGTTTATAAAGCTCTTAACTACTGTGCTCTAAAGTACACTAACACCCATAAACTACCTATGTACCCCTAAACCGAGGCCCCCCCACATCGCTGCCACTCTAATAATTTTTTTTAACCCCTAATCTGCCGACCGCACACCGCCGCCACCTACATTATCCCTATGAACCCCTAATCTGCTGCCCCTAACATCGCCGACACCTACATAATATTTATTAACCCCTAATCTGCCCCCCCAATGTCGCTGCTACCTTACCTACACTTATTAACCCCTAATCTGCCGACCGGACCTCGCCGCCACTCTAATAAATGTATTAACCCCTAAACCGCCACACTCCCGCCTCAAAAAACCTATAATAAATAGTATTAAACCCTAATCTGCCCTCCCTAACATCGGCGACACCTAACTTCAAGTATTAACCCCTAATCTGCCGACCGGACCTTGCTGCTACTATAATAAATGTATTTACCCCTAAAGCTAAGTCTAACCCTAACCCTGACACCCCCCTAAATTAAATATAATTTTAATCTAACTAAATAAATTCAATATTATTAACTAAAATATTCCTATTTAAAGCTAAATACTTACCTGTAAAATAAACCCTAATATAGCTACAATAAAACGAATAATTATATTGTAGCTATTTTAGGATTTATATTTATTTTACAGGCAACTTTGTATTTATTTTAACTAGGTACAAAAGCTATTAAATAGTTATTAACTATTTAATAGCTACCTAGTTAAAATAATTACAAAATTACCTGTAAAATAAATCCTAACCTAAGTTATAATTAAACCTAACACTACGCTATCAATAAATAAATTAAATCAATTAACTACAAGTACCTACAATTAAATAAATTAAACTAAATTACAAAAAAAAAACACTAAATTACAAAAAATAAAAAAGATTACAAGAATTTTAAGCTAATTACACTTACTCTAAGCCCCCTAATAAAATAACAAAGCCCCCCAAAATAAAAAAATTCCCTATCCTAATCTAAATTAAAATAGTTAACAGCTCTATTACCTTACCAGCCCTTAAAAGGGCTTTTTGCGGGGCATGCCCCAAAGAAATCAGCTCTTTTGCCTGTAAAAATAACACAATACCACCCCCCAACATTACAACCCACCACCCACATACCCCTACTCTAACCCAAACCCCCCTTAAATAAACCTAACACTACCCCCCTGAAGATCTCCCTACCTTGAGTCGTCTTCACTCACCCGAGCAGCGATGGACCAAAAGAAGACATCCTGAGTGGCAGAAGTCTTCATCCTATCCGGGCAGAAGATGACATCCGGACCGGCAAACATCTTCATCCAAGCGGCATCTTCTATCTTCATCCATCCGACGAGGAGCGGCTGCATCTTCAAGACCTCCGGCGCGGAACATCCTCTTCTACCAACGACTATCAACAAATGAAGGTTCCTTTAAGTGACGTCATCCAATCAGATTTTTCCTACCTTAATTCCGATTGGCTGATAGAATCCTATCAGCCAATCGGAATTAAGGTAGGAAAAATCTGATTGGCTGATTGAATCAGCCAATCCGATTCAAGTTCAATCGGATTGGCTGATCCAATCAGCCAATCAGATTGAGCTTGCATTCTATTGGCTGTTCCGATCAGCCAATAGAATGCGAGCTCAATCTAATTTTATTTTTTTTAGGGGTTAATAAATTTAGTATTGGCGATGTCGGGGGTGGCGGTTTAGGGGTTAATAGGTTTATTTAGGTGTTAGCGATGCAAGGGGTGGTGGTTAAGGGGTTAATCACTTTATTTAGTGTCGGCGATGTTGGGGGCTGCGGATTATGGCTATTTAGACTAGGGGTTTGTGTTAGGTTTTAACGTAATTTTCTTTTCCCCATAGACATCAGTGGGGATTGAGTTACACTTTTTCTCCAATGATGTCTATGGGGGACATCGTGCACAAGCACGTAAAATCAAGCCTTGGGTTTTATGTGATATTGAGCTTAACGCACCATACCGCACAACAAAAGAAGGTTTTTCAGTAACTTGTAATGGCAGCGCTACGGAGCGTGCGATACCGCTCATTTTTTACGTTATTTACACACCCGGGTTAACAGACAAGTTGTAATCTGGGTCTTTGTTATTCTGGAACCATTTGTTGAAAACGTACCTAGGTAGGCTCAGAGAAAGCAATTCAATACTGGGAGCTAGCTGGTGATTGATAGCTACACATATATGCCTCTTGTTATTGGTTCACACTTAAGCTAGCAGTGGAGCTAGCTAGTGGATAGAAAGAGAATTAAGCAAATTTCAAGAGATAATTTGGAAAGTTGTTTAAAATAGTATGCTCTTTCTGAATCATGAAATAAAAATGTGGGTTCATGCCCCTTTAATTAATATAATATTTAGTTTTAAGTTAAATAATCATTTAAGCCCCCCCCCCCATGGTATTTCATTCAAAAGAAAACACTTTTTTAGATATTTTTGTATAATTTTTAATCTCTAATCTCTAATTTGTATAATTTTTAATCTCTAATTCAATACAACATAGGTCATTTATGCAATTTGTTCAAAGTGTGCACCGATCTTGGATAATAATTGCTTTATGTTTACATTCTATATATTTTCTAATAACTTTGGCCTTTAACTTTGAATATCATTTGATATTGCCAATATCAACAAGAAACAATAAAAGCTGCATATTACATAGAACTACACAAAAATGAGAGAGAGAGAGAGAGAGAGAGAGAGAGAGAGAGATACGGATAAATACAAAGAAATATATACAAATCTTACATTTAAAAAACAGCAACACATTTTCTTTGATTTCTTACATAGCTTTATATATATATATATATATATATATATAGACATACAGAGAGAAATGCACTCGCAGGAACGAACATCCAGCTCAATACTATTGTTAGCCGGTTCGATGTCGATTTACCACCTGGGTGCAACTTCTTTTAGCCCAGCAATGCATTTCACAGAGTAAAACTTTGCTGTAGTATATCAGTCTGATCCCGCCTATTACGGTCAGTGCAGCACTGAAATACCAGGCAATTCTTCTCTGAACAAGGAACACAGCAACCCCAAACGATCGTTTTGGCCTTAATTGGGCCTCGTCAGTGAGGTGTAGCCATATTCCTCTAAACACACTGAGCAAGGAGTCCACGCCTGGTTGTCCCTTTTTCCCTTAGGGAGACTAAATGCATACAGAGAGAAATGCACTCACAGGAACGAACATCCAGCTCAATACCATTGTTAGCCTGTTCTATGGCGATTTACCACCTGGGTGCAACTTATTTTAGCCCAGCAATTCTTTTCACAGAGTAAAACTTTCCTGTAGTATATCAGTCTGATCCCGCCTATTACGGTCAGTCCAGCGCTGAAATACCAGGCAATTCTTCTCTGAACAAGGAACACAGCAACCCCAGACGATCGTTTCGGCCTTCATTGGGCCTCGTCAGTGAGGTGTAGCAGTATTCCTCTAAGCACACTGAGCAAGGAGTCCACGTCTCTTTGTCCCTTTTTCCCTTATGCAATTTGTTCAAAGTGTGCACCAATCTTGGATGATAATTGCTTTCTGTTTACATTCTATATATTTTCTAATTACTTTGGCCTTTAACTTTGAATATCATTTGATATTGCCAATATCAACAAGAAACAATAAAAGCTGCATATTACATAGAACTACACAAAAATGTAAACACTAAAAAACATTACACACGTACACACATACAAGTACACATATGCACACAGACATATCAATTGCAAGAAGAATAATGGCTGAAAACTGATTAACTAGTTATATGCATTAGAAATTTAAATACAGATAATACAAAGAAATATATACAAATCTTACATTTAAAAAACAGCAACACATTTTCTTTGATTTCTTACATAGTTTTATATATATATATATATATACATATAGACATACAGAGAGAAATGCACTCGCAGGAACGAACATCCAGCTCAATACCATTGTTAGCCTGTTCTATGGCGATTTACCACCTGGGTGCAACTTCTTTTAGCCCAGCAATGCATTTCACAGAGTAAAACTTTGCTGTAGTATATCAGTCTGATCCCGCCTATTACGGTCAGTCCAGCACTGAAATACCAGGCAATTCTTCTCTGAACAAGGAACACAGCAACCCCAAACGATCGTTTTGGCCTTAATTGGGCCTCGTCAGTGAGGTGTAGCTATATTCCTCTAAGCACACTGAGCAAGGAGTCCACGTCTGGTTGCCCCTTTTTCCCTTAGGGAGACTAAATGCATACAGAGAGAAATGCACTCACAGGAACGAACATCCAGCTCAATACCATTGTTAGCCTGTTCTATGGCGATTTACCACCTGGGTGCAACTTATTTTAGCCCAGCAATTCTTTTCACAGAGTAAAACTTTCCTGTAGTATATCAGTCTGATCCCGCCTATTACGGTCAGTCCAGCGCTGAAATACCAGGCAATTCTTCTCTGAACAAGGAACACAGACACCCCAGATGATCGTTCCGGCCTTCATTGGGCCTCGTCAGTGAGGTGTAGCCATATTCCTTTAAACACACTGAGCAAGGAGTCCACGTCTCTTTGTCCCTTTTTCCCTTATGCAATTTGTTCAAAGTGTGCACCAATCTTGGATGATAATCTCTTTATGTTTACATTCTATATATTTTCTAATTACTTTGGCCTTTAACTTTGAATCACATTTGATATTGCCAATATCAACAAGAAACAATAAAAGCTGCATATTACATAGAACTACACAAAAATGTAAACACTAAAAAACATTACACACGTACACACATACAAGTACACATATGCACACAGACATATCAATTGCAAGAAGAATAATGGCTGAAAACTAGTTATATGCATTAGAAATTTAAATACCAATAATGCAAAGAAATATATACAAATTTTACATTTAAAAAAAAGCAACACACTTTCTTTGATTTCTCACATAGTTTTATGTATATATATATGTATGTATGTATGTATATATATATATATACAGTATATATATATATATATATATATATATATATATATATATTGTATATATAAATGTATCATATGTATATATATATATATTTATATATATATATATATATATATATATACACAAGTCTATATATACACTCGTATATAATTACAACTACTTTTATCAATATGTACCTTAAGAGGAAAGAAATCTATTATGACTGGGAAAATGAAAAATATTATTGTATTTATGCACTCGTTGTCTTAAAAAAAAATGAATACAGTACATAATGTATGTCTATAAAAATTGATAAGAATAGCTGTTTCATGTGTTGGCCGAGGGTTTAGATTTCCCTTACGTGAAGATTTATGTTTATTATCTCTCTTTTTTGTTTTGTGCAGAATCACAGAATGCATTGACATACTAGCAAATGTAATTGGGTTTCTGCTTAAAGGCAACAATAAACAGAGTAGTGAAAAAGCAAAATGTACTGCCGCGGCTGAATGACCTTGGAATGCAGAGCCTGCGGCATCTTGCTGTGGTAACTGATATCATTAACTGTGACTGTGAGGCTTCTGCTTTTGGAGTAATCAGACTTCGGAGGAATGTTTCACAGGAGGCACCTTATGGAGGTCAATCTTTTATGCACTCATTATGATGTCCTACGTGTTTGATTATATGAGAACAAGTAAATTCTACCTTGAGGCATATCTAGAACTCCAGCCGGGGGTATTAGCAATCTTGACAGACTAAAGTAGTGCATTAAGAGCTTTGCCACAGAGGATCCTCTTAAAAATAGGAACTCAGGTCTTGCATGTTTCATCTGAGACATCAAATAAGTAATGGAAATTTCTATCAGTCTTAGTTTTTTTCTTTTTTTTTTTTAGTCATTTTTATCATTTCAACTTAGGAAAAGGTGTTTTATGTCTAAGATGTCAGAGCAACTAATCTTCTTTGAAATTTTAAGTTACAAGGGATCTTTTTTTTTAACTGAAGAATGATTAAATTAATAGTTTTGCAAATGTCTTAGAAAATATCAGTCAAAATTTCAAATATGTTATTTATTCCCAAAGCTTATAGTCACATGATCATGATCATTTAAGGATATAAAATTCATCAAAAAGTTTTTAAATGCATATTCTTATAGGACAACTTTTTTTTTAGCTGAAAATATTTCTTTTAGGTTATTTACATGTATAGAAATAAATATACAAAACATCACTCATTTCCTCATACATCTCAATTAATAAAAATATATTTATTAGTACATTATATATATATATATATATATATATATATATATATATATACACATACATATATATTCCATAACTACAGATAGAAACTATATTCTTAACCATGGGCAGATTTCAATATTCGTCATTCATTTTCAATACGAACAACAAATATGACCGCAGGCAGCAGCATTCAACTATTTTCAGCACCATATTTATTTGTGCAATAGCGCAACACCCAAATATCTGTGCAAATGAATCTAACACCAAAATAGCCAAACGCTGCTGTCTGCAATCATATTAAACATTTGTTTAGTAAACAAATAGTCACATCAGGACCACAACATTTACAAATGGAGTGTTTTTCATTTTAATATTTGATTTTAAGTCACACTTGCACTGTTATGTTTGTCTCTAACAGTACTGTTGTCTTCATAACCGGCTTTAAAACATTATTGTGCAATTGTGACTTTCATAGGAACCAATTGCAATTTGTTTCCATAAAAACCACTACAGGTGGCCCTCGGTTTATTCCGGTTCAATTTGCGCCGTTTCAGAATGACAACCTTTTTTTCAGTCATGTGACTGCAATTGAAAAACATTGAAAAGCAGTGCACTTATTAAAGTAGCCAAAAGGTGGAGCTGTTTGCTTGTGTTGCAGCAAAGTTATGCAATTTAGCAGACTGAAATTAATCTGTGTACACAAAACAGACCTTAGCTATCGATTAACAAGATCTAGCAGCCACTTCCCTATTATCTTACTGTCCAGCTGCTTGAGGTGAGGGTGCCTAACTGCCTATTAATCACTCCAGATTGAAATGCATAGAATAGGTGCAGACCCAATATTATCTAACATGCTAACAATGCAGAGAACTGTTTGCAGAAAAATGCAAGTAAAAAAATGTTTTTGTTTATTAAACTTAGTTTAATGATACAGTCTGTTGTGTGATTATTTAATTAGGTTTATAATGCTGTTCAGAATTAAAAGTCTTCATTTCAAAGTTTTAAAAATAATGTATTAGGTGTTACTTATGACAATTTTGAGAGGGGCATGCAATCTATCTCCCTCACTTCCCATTGACTTACATTATAAACTGGGTTTCAATTTACAATGGTTTTAATTTACAACCATTCCTTCTGGAACCTAACCCCGGCGTAAACTCAGGGCTACCTGGTACTTAACTATCGGAATGCATATTGTAAGTTTTGCATTATTGGCCAACTGGACACCATTTATCTATCGCTATAAGATCAATGTTAAACTTTGACAACTGTTATTTTTTACAATATTTATTTCTTCCATTTTGGCATGTTCTTAAAGCACTTCGATGGTGACTATAGGATTCTATTTAAATTACTTTAAATATCTTCTTATATTGGATTTTAGCATTTAATGAAACTATAAAGTGTTAACCCAATCCTTTTGCCACACTGAATTTGCCTATTTGACCTTTAAATCTGTACTTTTAAATGTGCTTGTAGCATACATTATTGAACTTACAGTCATTAAGGCACATTCCGTTAAAAGTTGCAATTCTGTGAACTTGGTTTAAATCCTAGTGAAGAAGACACCAATACAGTTAGTGACAAACAAAAAATTAAAAATACTCCATTTGTAGTCGATGTTGGAGTCTTGATGTGACTTTTCCTGTAGACATATATATAGATATATATACCTTTACATGTGTAATTGTGTGCTCTGTCCACTGTATACAGCCTCTACACAAGGAATGAATAGAACTTTAATGAATCGATTAAATGTATGCTAATACACCTCTACAATGTCTCCTTCGACCATTTCAAAGGGTTTTACACATGTGTAAGATAATAGATTGTTTGCAAATATCTAAAATGCCCTTTCAAGGACTTATCAAGTGCTTTGAAGTGTTGAAAAAGTAAAAAATGAATAGGTGCTAAAAAGGTACTCGACAATGGATAGTGATCATTGAGATCTTTTTGTCCCCGTAGTAAAAATAGGAATTTTTTGCTGGTGTATGGAAAAAAACCTAAAATGGCCTATTGTGATCAAGTCAAATTGATTAGTAGCCTCAGCTGATAGACTGTGATTGAGGCCTAAGTTCAGTAATAATTACTTTTGTGAGTGGCTGCCCTCACTCTAAGACATTTTTTCCTTCTTTTTGCAATATACAGTATAACCAGTCTCTTGTTACCATCCCATACACACAGCAAAGTCCACAGCTGATATAAGCCGTTGACGGAATGAATAGTACTAGAGCGCTCGCACAACCTTTCATTTACCTTAAGTAGACTTAGCTACCTTTAGAGATTAGCAGACCTGAGGAAGCTTCTAACACATCGTCAGCACCCAGCCAAAGCTGCACACAAAACTGAGACTGAGTTGTCATGATGTTATCAGTCAAGATATAACATAAGATGTATAAAAAAAATTGAAGCCTTAGATTTATCTTAATATGATGAATGAACAATTATTTGTTAGATTTTGTGAGCTTGATATTTATTTGTATTCCCATCATCTTTAAGAACATTAATAATACCATCTGGTATTACACATGGATGGTTAAATATTGTATCCACAGTATCTTAATGTGGCCTATGCTTTTAAGGGATATCACAAAAAGCACTATCAGCTTGCTCATTGAGCTTATATTATAGGAGGTAACTTTTTCTTTGCATAAATGTTTTGTAGATGATTTTTTTATATAGCCCATACAATTTAAAAAAAAAAAATGTATAGTTTTGTTTATGTTTAAATAACAATGTACAGACTCCTAACCAAGCCACAACATTTTAGATTCATACTGATGTCTCAGTATGCAGTCTCCAGCTTTCTCCTATTTGTGGAAAAAGTGTTTTGATATGTAGGGGAGGTAGGAGGGGGGTGTTTGCTCTTTTTGCTTTCCAGCACTTTTCATTGGGTGTCCCAGCCTAACCTCTGCAACCATGCTAAATTGGGAGCTTCTAAGTTTTAAAAGGTTTTATGCTGGATTTTTAGATCAGTATTTGTGCATATTCTTCTTTATAGTAGTTTCTATTACATGCAGTTATATGGAAATTGGTGTATAATGTGCCTTTAAGTGTTACGCTCAAGAACAATCCAAAATACCACTGTCAAAATTTAGCTTTTTTTAAGATGTTAAGTAAACAACTATTATTTATAGTTTATATCAGAACTTCATGAAGAACTACACTTCTTGCACACCTTCAGCATCATCAGCTTAGCATTTAAAGGGCCATGATACCCAAATGTTGAAACACTTGAAAGTGATGCAGCATAGCTGTAAAAAGCTAACTAGAAAATATCACCTGAACATCTCTATGTAAAAAAGAAATATATTTTAGCTCAAAAATTCCTCAGTAGCCACCTCCCATTGTAATGGACTTCTAAGCAGCAAATCAGTATGTCTGTCCCGGGACAGCTTAGGGAGTGAGTTTACGTGCACACTAATCTTATTTCCCTATTATTATTATCAGGTATTTGTAGAGCGCCAACAGATTCCGCAGCGCTATTCAGTTTAAGGAAGTTTACTATGAAATCTCATGAGAGTTTAGTGAAATCTCATGAGATCACAGTAAAAGTTCATGACCTCAGCACTGCTGATGCTGATTGATTGCTGTTCATTTCTTCATTTTTTTTTTTTTTACCTGCAGCTGACAGCAGCTGAAGTATAACTTTTTTTTTTGCTGAGCTGAGGAAGTTATGAGGTAAAATATCTTCCTTTTTTACATAAAGATGCTCAGGTGATATTTTCCTGTCAGATTTTTACAGTTATACTGCATCAGTTTCAAGTGATTTAGCATATGAGTATTATGTCCCTTTAAGCGATAACCGTTCTAAATGTTACCGCACGCACCCATAGAAGTATTTTTAAGTGAGGGATTTAGGACACCTGAGCTATCCGACATGCCAATTTTAACACACCCTAGTCTATCGCTTGAACAATAAAAATAAGATTGAAATTCGCTCTAGCATTGTTAAAGTACAATAGAATTTATATTTATGTGCTCCACTTGTAATCTAGACCATCATTTTTATTGGATAACTTTTTAGAAAAAAAAAGTTTATTTTCTGTTGTAATTATTTTTCTTTTTCTAAATATGGAATATACTTTGACACATGTTTACAAAAATGCAAGACCAATTTGTTATGTGCAGGTCTATATGTTTTATAATTCTTGTTATAGTTTCATTATAGATCAGCAAAATATCCTTGTTACTTTTGTACTAATTACTGGATTTATTTTATTGTCTGTATTATATCACAATATAGTAAAATTAAGTAATGGTATGATAAAATGTAACATTAAAATGAATAAAATGTACAAGACTTGAAAAAATTTTGCAGAGAAGATTGCCAAACAACTGATGTTTTGTAGACTAGTTTAGTTTGATCATAACTGGACAAACTCTGTAGTGCAGAAGAAACATTTTTTTCAAAGGTGAAATTTTCAAAGACTAATGTTGGATAATTCTGAGCTTACTGAGGACAGAAATTGACACATTTCTTAGCTACCTTATGTTGTAAAATATGTTAGAGTCATTAGTTAATATCACATTTACTATTCAGTCTTTCAACTGAATGATGTCTGTGGATCTTGCAGATGCTTATCCACATGAAATGGCAGTAATAGAGTATAATGATTTATCTGAGTTGAGGTGGAAATAGCATACTAATGGTTAGAATTAATTATGGTTTATAATTGCTAGTGTCAATTATTTTATGTGATTCTTATGATGTTATAACCATTACAACTTATCACTCAACAATTAAACATTCTAATATATATGTGTAGAAAGTTTAATGGAAAAAAAAATATTGTGGTATCAATAGCTGGTAATTTATACTAAACCGGTTTATTAAAGTTTTATCATTTTTGTGTGCAGCATTAGAAGTAAATATTATGGCGAAAAGATCATATATATTATAGACACTAAGGCCTACATTTGGAGTTTGGCGGTAGCCGTGAAAACCAGCGTTAGAGGCTCCTAACGCTGGTTTTAGGCTACCTCCGGTATTTGGAGTCACTCAAAAAAGGGTCTAACGCTCAGTTTTCAGCCGCGACTTTTCCATACCGCAGATCCCCTTATGTCATTTGCGTATCCTATCTTTTCAATGGTATCTTTCTAACTCCGGTATTTAGAGTCGTGTCTGAAATGAGCGTTAGAAATCTAACGACAAAACTCCAGCCGCAGAAAAAAGTCAGTAGTTAAGAGCTTTCTGGGCTAACGCCGGTTAATAAAGCTCTTAACTACTGTACTCTAAAGTACACTAACACCCATAAACTACCTATGTACCCCTAAACCGAGGCCCCCCACATCGCCGCTACTCGATTTAATTTTTTTAAACGCTAATCTGCCGACCGCCACCTACGTTATCCTTATGTACCCCTAATCTGCTGCCCTAACATCGCTGACCCCTATATTATATTTATTAACCCCTAACCTGCCCCCCACAACGTCACAGCCAGCTACCTACAATAATTAACCCCTAATCTGCCGACCGCAAAGAGCCGCCACCTACATTATAGCTATGTACCCCTAATCTGCTGCCCCTAACACCGCCGACCACTATATTATATTTATTAACCCCTAATCTGCCCCCCTCAACGTCGCCTCCACCTGCCTACACTTATTAACCCCTAATCTGCCGAGCGGACCTGAGCGCTACTATAATAAAGTTATTAACCCCTAATCCGCCTCACTAACCCTATAATAAATAGTATTAACCCCTAATCTGCCCTCCCTAACATCGCCAACACCTAACTTCAATTATTAACCCCTAATCTGCCGACTGGAGCTCACCGCTATTCTAATAAATGTATTAACCCCTAAAGCTAAGTCTAACCCTAACACTAACAACCCCCTAAATTAAATATAATTTTAATCTAACGAAATTAATTAACTCTTATTAAGTAAATTATTCCTATTTAAAGCTAAATACTTACCTGTAAAATAAACCCTAATATAGCTACAATATAAATTATAATTATATTATAGCTATTTTAGGATTAATATTTATTTTACAGGTAACTTTGTATTTATTTTAACCAGGTACAATAGCTATTAAATAGTTAAGAACTATTTAATAGCTAAAATAGTTAAAATAATTACAAATTTACCTGTAAAATAAATCCTAACCTAAGTTACAATTAAACCTAACACTACACTATCAATAAATTAATTAAATAAAATACCTACAATTACCTACAATTAAACCTAACACTACACTATCAATAAATTAATTAAATACAATACCTACAAATAACTACAATGAAATAAACTTACTAAAGTACAAAAAATAAAAAAGAACTAAGTTACAAAAAATAAAAAAATATTTACAAACATAAGAAAAATATTACAACAATTTTAAACTAATTACACCTACTCTAAGCCCCCTAATAAAATAACAAAGCCCCCCAAAATAAAAAAATGCTCTACCCTATTCTAGATTACTAAAGTTCAAAGCTATTTTACCTTACCAGCCCTGAACAGGGCCCTTTGCGGGGCATGCCCCAAGAAGTTCAGCTCTTTTGCCTGTAAAAAAAAACATACAATCCCCCCCCCAACATTACAACCCACCACCCACATACCCCTAATCTAACCCAAACCCCCCTTAAATAAACCTAACACTAAGCCCCTGAAGATCATCCTACCTTGTCTTCACTATACCAGGTTCACCGATCGGTCCTGGCTCCAAAATCTTCATCCAACCCAAGCGGGGGCTGGCGATCCATCATCCGGTGGCTGAAGAGGTCCAGAAGAGGCTCCAAAGTCTTCATCCTATCCGGGAAGAAGAGTAGATCCGGACCGGCAACCATAATCTTCCAAGCGGCATCTTCTATCTTCATCCGATGAGGACCGGCTCCATCCTGAAGACCTCCACCGCGGACCCATCTTCATCCGACGACGTCCAACTGAAGAATGATGGTTCCTTTAACGGATGTCATCCAAGATGGCGTCCCTCAAATTCTGATTGGCTGATAGGATTCTATCAGCCAATCGGAATTAAGGTAGGAATATTCTTATTAGCTGATGGAATCAGCCAATCAGAATCAAGTTCAATCCGATTGGCTGATCCAATCAGCCAATCAGATTGATCTTGATTCTGATTGGCTGATTCCATCAGCCAATCAGAATATTCCTACCTTAATTCCGATTGGCTGATAGAATCCTATCAGCCAATCGGAATTCGAGGGACGCCATCTTGGATGACATCCCTTAAAGGAACCGTCATTCTTCAGTTGGACGTCGCCGGACGAAGATGGGTCCGCGGTGGAGGTCTTCAGGATGGAGCCGGTCCTCATCGGATGAAGATAGAAGATGCCGCTTGGAAGATGATGGTTGCCGGTCCGGATCTACTCTTCTTCCCGGATAGGATGAAGACTTTGGAGCCTCTTCTGGACCTCTTCAGCCACCGGATGATGGATCGCCAGCCCCCGCTTGGGTTGGATGAAGATTTTGGAGCCAGGACCGATCGGTGAACCTGGTATTTGTGAAGACAAGGTAGGATGATCTTCAGGGGCTTAGTGTTAGGTATATTTAAGGGGGGTTTGGGTTAGATTAGGGGTATGTGGGTGGTGGGTTGTACTGTTGGGGGGGGGTATTGTATGCTTTTTTTTTACAGGCAAAAGAGCTGAACTTCTTGGGGCATGCCCCGCAAAGGGCCCTGTTCAGGGCTGGTAAGGTAAAAGAGCTTTGAACTTTAGTAATTTAGAATAGGGTAGGGCATTTTTTTATTTTGGGGGGGCTTTGTTATTTTATTAGGGGGCTTAGAGTAGGTGTAATTAGTTTAAAATTGTTGTAATATTTTTCTTATGTTTGTAAATATTTTTTTATTTTTTGTAACTTAGTTCTTTTTTATTTTTTGTACTTTAGTTAGTTTATTTCATTGTAGTTATTTGTAGATATTGTATTTAATTAATGTATTGATAGTGTAGTGTTAGGTTTAATTGTAGGTAATTGTAGGTATTTTATTTAATTGATTTAATGATAGTATAGTGTTAGGTTTAATTGTAACTTAGGTTAGGATTTATTTTACAGGTAATTTTGTAATTATTTTAACTATTTTAGCTATTAAATAGTTCTTAACTATTTAATAGCTATTGTACCTGGTTAAAATAAATACAAAGTTACCTGTAAAATAAATATTAATCCTAAAATAGCTATAATATAATTATAATTTATATTGTAGCTATGTTAGGATTTATTTTACAGGTAAGTATTTAGCTTTAAATAGGAATAATTTATTTAATAAGAGTTAATTTATTTCGTTAGATTTAAATTATATTTAACTTAGGGAGGTGTTAGTGTTAGGGTTAGATTTAGCTTTAGGGGTTAATACATTTATTAGAACAGCGGTGAGCTCCAGTCGGCAGATTAGGGGTTAATAATTGAAGTTAGGTGTCGGCGATTTTAGGGAGGGCAGATTAGGGGTTAATACTATTTATTATAGGGTTAGTGAGGCGGATTAGTGGTTAATAACTTTATTATAGTAGCGCTCAGGTCCGCTCGGCAGATTAGGGGTTAATAAGTGTAGGCAGGTGGAGGCGACGTTGAGGGGGGCAGATTAGGGGTTAATAAATATAATATAGGGGTCGGCGGTGTTAGGGGCAGCAGATTAGGGGTACATAGTGATAATGTAAGTAGCGGCGGTTTACGGAGCGGCAGATTAGGGGTTAATAATAATATGCAGGGGTCAGCAATAGCGGGGGCGGCAGAATAGGGGTTAATAAGTGTAAGGTTAGGGGTGTTTAGACTCGGGGTACATGTTAGAGTGTTAGGTGCAGACGTAGGAAGTGTTTCCCCATAGCAAACAATGGGGCTGCGTTAGGAGCTGAACGCGGCTTTTTTGCAGGTGTTAGGTTTTTTTTCAGCTCAAACAGCCCCATTGTTTCCTATGGGGGAATCGTGCACGAGCACGTTTTTGAGGCTGGCCGCGTCCGTAAGCAACTCTGGTATCGAGAGTTGCAGTTGCGTTAAATATGCTCTACGCTCCTTTTTTGGAGCCTAACGCAGCCTTTCTGTGGAATCTCAATACCAGAGTTATTTTTATGGTGCGGCCAGAAAAAAGCCAGCGTTAGCTATGCGGGTCCTTACCGACAAAACTCTAAATCTAGCCGTAAATAATTTAGAGTAATACAAGCTTTCTAATATCATTCTTTTTGTGTAAGGTTTTATAAAATATAAATCTAATTATTTATTCTCTATAGAATATATTTGCTTTACTACTAAAGCTACTCATTACTAAATCCATCGTTAAAGAAACATATTCCTAGAGTAGTTTATTTACTTAGGCCTAGATTTGGAGTTTGGCGGTAGCCGTGAAAACCAGCGTTAGAGGCTCCTAACGCTGGTTTTAGGCTACCTCCGGTATTTGGAGTCACTCAAAAAAGGGTCTAACGCTCACTTTTCAGCCGCGACTTTTCAATACCGCAGATCCCCTTACGTCATTTGCGTATCCTATCTTTTCAATGGGATCTTTCTAACTCCGGTATTTAGAGTCGTGTCTAAAGTGAGCGTTAGAAATCTAACGACAAAACTCCAGCCGCAGAAAAAAGTCAGTAGTTAAGAGCTTTCTGGGCTAACGCCGGTTTATAAAGCTCTTAACTACTGTACTCTAAAGTACACTAACACCCATAAACTACCTATGTACCCCTAAACCGAGGCCCCCCCACATCGCCGCCACTCGATTTAATTTTTTTAACCCCTAATCTGCCGACAGCCACCTACGTTATCCTTATGTACCCCTAATCTGCTGCCCTAACATCGCTGACCCCTATATTATATTTATTAACCCCTAACCTGCCCCCCACAATGTCGCAGCCAGCTACCTACAATAATTAACCCCTAATCTGCCGACCGCAAAGAGCCGCCACCTACATTATACCTATGTACCCCTAAACCGAGGCCCCCCCACATCGCCGCCACTCGATTTAATTTTTTTAACCCCTAATCTGCCGACAGCCACCTACGTTATCCTTATGTACCCCTAATCTGCTGCCCTAACACCGCCGACCCCTATATTATATTTATTAACCCCTAATCTGCCCCCCTCAATGTCGCCTCCACCTGCCTACACTTATTAACCCCTAATCTGCTGAGCGGACCTGAGCGCTACTATAATAAAGTTATTAACCCCTAATCCGCATCACTAACCCTATAATAAATAGTATTAACCCCTAATCTGCCCTCCCTAACATCGCCGACACCTAACTTCAATTATTAACCCCTAATCTGCTGACTGGAGCTCACCGCTATTCTAATAAATGTATTAACCCCTAAAGCTAAGTCTAACCCTAACACCCCCCTAAGTTAAATATAATTTAAATCTAACGAAATTAATTAACTCTTATTAAATAAATTATTCCTATTTAAAGCTAAATACTTACCTGTAAAATAAACCCTAATATAGCTACAATATAAATTATATTTATATTATAGCTATTTTAGGATTAATATTTATTTTACAGGTAACTTTGTATTTATTTTAACCAGGCGCAATAGCTATTAAATATTTAAGTACTATTTAATAGCTAAAATAGTTAAAATAATTACAAATTTACCTGTAAAATAAATCCTAACCTAAGTTACAATTAAACCTAACACTACACTATCAATAAATTAATTAAATAAAATACCTACAATTACCTACAATTAAACCTAACACTACACTATCAATAAATTAATTAAATACGATATCTACAAATAACTACAATGAAATAAACTAACTAAAGTACAAAAAATAAAAAAGAACTAAGTTACAAAAAATAAAAAAATATTTACAAACATAAGAAAAATATTACAACAATTTTAAACTAATTACATCTACTCTAAGCCCCCTAATAAAATAACAAAGCCCCCCAAAATAAAAAAATGCCCTACCCTATTCTAGATTACTAAAGTTCAAAGCTCTTTTACCTTACCAGCCCTGAACAGGGCCCTTTGCGGGGCATGCCCCAAGAAGTTCAGCTCTTTTGCCTGTAAAAAAAAAACATACAATACCCCCCCCAACATTACAACCCACCACCCACATACCCCTAATCTAACCCAAACCCCTCTTAAATAAACCTAACACTAAGCCCCTGAAGATCTCCCTACCTTGAGTCGTCTTCACCCAGCCGAGCCAAATTCTTCATCCAAGCGGAGCAAGAAGAGATCCTCCATCCGGTAGAAGTCTTCATCCAAGCGGGGCAGAAGAGGTCTTCCATCCGATTGAAGTCTTCATCCAAGCGGGATCTTCTATCGTCATCCATCCGGAGCGGAGCAGCAGGATCCTGAAGACCTCTGACGCGGAACATCCATCCTGGCCGACGACTGAACGATGAATGACGGTTCCTTTAAATGACGTCATCCAAGATGGCGTCCCTCGAATTCCGATTGACTGATAGGATTCTATCAGCCAATCGGAATTAAGGTAGGAATATTCTGATTGGCTGATGGAATCAGCCAATCAGAATCAAGTTCAATCTGATTGGCTGATCCAATCAGCCAATCAGATTGATCTTGATTCTGATTGGCTGATTCCATCAGCCAATCAGAATATTCCTACCTTAATTCCGATTGGCTGATAGAATCCTATCAGCCAATCGGAATTCGAGGGACGCCATCTTGGATGACGTCCCTTAAAGGAACCGTCATTCTTCAGTTGGACGTCGCCGGATGAAGATGGGTCAGCGGTGGAGGTCTTCAGGATGGAGCCGGTCCTCATCGGATGAAGATAGAAGATGCCGCTTGGAAGATGATGGTTGCCGGTCCGGATCTACTCTTCTTCCCGGATAGGATGAAGACTTTGGAGCCTCTTCTGGACCTCTTCAGCCACCGGATGATGGATCGCCAGCCCCCGCTTGGGTTGGATGAAGATTTTGGAGCTAGGACCGATCGGTGAACCTGGTATGGTGAAGACAAGGTAGGATGATCTCCAGGGGCTTAGTGTTAGGTTTATTTAAGGGGGGTTTGGGTTAGATTAGGGGTATGTGGGTAGTGGGTTGTAATGTTGGGGGGGTATTGTATGTTTTTTTTTACAGGCAAAAGAGCTGAACTTCTTGGGGCATGCCCCGCAAAGGGCCCTGTTCAGGTCTGGTAAGGTAAAAGAGCTTTGAAATTTAGTAATTTAGAATAGGGTAGGGCATTTTTTTATTTTGGGGGGCTTTGTTATTTTATTAGGGGGCTTAGAGTAGGTGTAATTAGTTTAAAATTGTTGTAATATTTTTCTTTTATTTGTAAATATTTTTTTATTTTTTGTAACTTAGTTCTTTTTTTATTTTTTGTACATTAGTTAGTTTATTTCATTGTAGTTATTTGTAGATATTGTATTTAATTAATGTATTGATAGTGTAGTGTTAGGTTTAATTGTAGGTAATTGTAGGTATTTTATTTAATTAATTTAATGATAGTATAGTGTTAGGTATAATTGTAACTTAGGTTAGGATTTATTTTACAGGTAATTTTGTAATTATTTTAACTATTTTAGCTATTAAATAGTTCTTAACTATTTAATAGCTATTGTACCTGGTTAAAATAAATACAAAGTTACCTGTAAAATAAATATTAATCCTAAAATAGCTATAATATAATTATAATTTATATTGTAGCTATATTAGGATTTATTTTACAGGTAAGTATTTAGCTTTAAATAGGAATAATTTATTTAATAAGAGTTAATTAATTTCGTTAGATTTAAATTATATTTAACTTAGGGGGGTGTTAGTGTTAGGGTTAGACTTAGCTTTAGGGGTTAATACATTTATTAGAATAGCGGTGAGCTCCAGTCGGCAGATTAGGGGTTAATAATTGAAGTTAGGTGTCGGCGATGTTAGGGAGGGCAGATTAGGGGTTAATACTATTTATTATAGGGTTAGTGAGGCGGATTAGGGGTTAATAACTTTATTATAGTAGTGCTCAGGTCCGCTCAGCAGATTAGGGGTTAATAAGTGTAGGCAGGTGGAGGTGACGTTGAGGGGGGCAGATTTGGGGTTAATAAATATAATATAGGGGTCGGCGGTGTTAGGGGCAGCAGATTAGGGGTACATAGGGATAATGTAAGTAGCGGCGGTTTACGGAGCGGCAGATTAGGGGTTAATAATAATATGCAGGGGTCAGCGATAGCGGGGGCGGCAGAATAGGGGTTAATAAGTGTAAGGTTAGGGGTGTTTAGACTCGGGGTACATGTTAGAGTGTTAGGTGCAGACGTAGGAAGTGTTTCCCCATAGCAAACAATGGGGCTGCGTTAGGAGCTGAACGCTGCTTTTTTGCAGGTGTTAGGTTTTTTTTCAGCTCAAACAGCCCCATTGTTTCCTATGGGGGAATCGTGCACGAGCACGTTTTTGAGGCTGGCCGCGTCCGTAAGCAACTCTGGTATCGAGAGTTGCAGTTGCGTTAAATATGCTCTACGCTCCTTTTTTGGAGCCTAACGCAGCCTTTCTGTGGACTCTCAATACCAGAGTTATTTTTATGGTGTGGCCAGAAAAAAGCCAGCGTTAGCTACGCGGGTCCTTACCGACAAAACTCTAAATCTAGCCGTTAGATAATTCACTATCCTGTTTTGCTGTGCAGCTTTAAAGTAATAGTAGAATGGAATTTCCACTGCTACCCCCACTGAAAGATAAAAGGGGACCAGCCAATCAAAAGCTGCAGGGACTCCCATTGGTCTGACTATATCATTTTGTGGGTGGAGCATCATGAGAAACTCAACCCAGTTTTGTTTAAGACTTTATACTAGACACGTGCATTCAGTTTCAGCAAATATGTGTTCTTCCAAATTTTGTCCCATTCGTCCACACAATGAATAGATAAATGGAATTGGGGTCCAGCACTGTGTGTGCTGTTTTTTTCTTGAAAAAAAACCCAAAAAACCTTTGTGTGCAGAATCAATTTTTTTATAGCAATGAAGTGCAACTGCACATACTGCAATATATTTTTTGAGCAGTTATTTAATAGTTTATTGTTTAAGCGTTGTAGTATTTTATATGGCAGTGAGGGCAATTATGGGACTGGTTAGGGTCCAGTTATTGTTGGGGAAAAATAGTTTTAATTTAAACTCTTTGTGTACAGAATCATTTTTTTTCTTGAAATGAGTGCATTATAGTTCAACTGCACATTACTGCATTATTATTTTGTAATATAAACATTACTAGTACCCCTCATCTAATTAAAACAATGTTTGTAAGTGCAGTGGGGACACCGTGATACCTGACAGTTAACTATAGACTCTCTACAGAACCATGGTAGCACAGCTTTTTATTTGGGTGTAAAATATATATCAGCTATAACAATAATTTCTCATTGGCTGGCTATATTGCACACAGTACATGGCTATTTGTGTACAGAATCATTTTTTTTTTTCTTGAAATGAGTGCATTATAGTTCAACTGCACATTACTGCATTATTCTTTTGTAATATAAACATTACTAGTACCCCTCATCTAATTAAAACAATGTTTGTAAGTGCAGTGGGGACACCGTGATACCTGACAGTTAACTATAAACATTACTAGTACCCCACATCAAATTGAAACAAGATTTGTTATTGCAGTGGGACATGTGGGTACCTAGAAGTTTGCTATAGGCTCTTTAAAGCACCAGCACCATAGTATCATACCTTTTCATGTGGGTATAAAATATATCATGACAATATAAATAATTTCAGTGGGTGCACCGTAGGCTCCTGGTGGTTTGCTCTATAGGCTCTCCTTTGTTGTCTAGCACTATAGCAGTATACCTTTTCATTTAGGTGTAAAATATATCATAACAATGACAATCATTTTTCAGTGGTTGTCTATATTGTACACAGTGCATACATGTTCCCTATATAGTTACTAGTATACTATCTGTATTAAATATATAGTAGTACACTGTACCCCTCATCTAATATAAATGATATGTTAAATTGCGATGAAGCAACGTGGGATCCTGGCTATTTGCTCTATAGACTCTGCTTTGTCATCTAGTGCTCTAGTAGTGTACCTTTTCATTTGTGTGTAAAATATATCCTAAAATAACAATAATTTCTCAGTGGTTTGCTTTATTGAACACAGTGCATGCCTGTTGCCTATACAGTTATACAGTTAATAGTACACTATCTATACTACATATCTAGTACACTATCTATACTACATATCTAGTTGTTTTATATATATATATATATATATATATATATATATGTATATATACAGTATATATACACAGGTGGCACTCGTTTTACAACGGTTCAATTTACACCGTTTCAGAATAACAACCTTTTTTTCCAGTCATTAAAATAGCCAGTAGGTGGAGCTGTCCGCTTGTGTTGCAGCAAAGCCAAGCAAGCTGAAATTAATCAGTTTAACCAGACCTGAGCTATCGAGCAGATAAATCAGTCCAGATTGGAATGCATAGAAAGAACTGTTTGCAGAAAAATGCAAGTGAAGTCTGTGTTGTGTGATTATTTTATTAGGTTTATAATGCTGTTTAGCAACTGTTTTTGTTTCTTTAACTTAGTTTAATTATATATTCTGTGTTGTGTGGTTATTTTATTAGGTTTATAAAGCTGTTTAGCATTTAAAGTCTTCATTTCAAATCTTTCAAAATAATGTATTAGGTGTTACTTATGGCAATTTTGAGAGGAGTCTGGAACCTATCTCCCTCACTTCCCATTGACATATATTATAAACTTGGTTTCAATTTACAACGGTTTCGATTTACAACCATTCCTTCTGGAACCTAACCCCGGCGTAAACTGAGGGTTACCTGTATATATATATATATATATATATATATATATATATATATATATATATATATATATATATATATATATATATATATATATACAGGGAGTGCAGAATTATTAGGCAAGTTGTATTTTTGAGGATTAATTTTATTATTGAACAAGAACCATGTTATCAATGAACCTAAAAAACTCATTAATATCAAAGCTGAATAGTTTTGGAAGTAGTTTTTAGTTTGTTTTTAGTTATAGCTATTTTAGGGGGATATCTGTGTGTGCAGGTGACTATTAACTTAACAAAAAACAAATATATACCCATTTCAATTATTTATTTTTACCAGTGAAACCAATATGACATCTCAACATTCACAAATATACATTTCTGACATTCAAAAACAAAACAAAAACAAATCAGTGACCAATATAGCCACCTTTCTTTGCAAGGACACTCAAAAGCCTGCCATCCATGGATTCTGTCAGTGTTTTGATCTGTTCACCATCAACATTGCGTGCAGCAGCAACCACAGCCTCCCAGACACTGTTCAGAGAGGTGTACTGTTTTCCCTCCTTGTAAATCTCACATTTGATGATGGACCACAGGTTCTCAATGGGGTTCAGATCAGGTGAACAAGGAGGCCATGTCATTAGATTTTCTTCTTTTATACTCTTTCTTGCCAGCCATGCTGTGGAGTACTTGGACGCGTGTGATGGAGCATTGTCCTGCATGAAAATCATGTTTTTCTTGAAGGATGCAGACTTCTTCCTGTACCACTGCTTGAAGAAGGTGTCTTCCAGAAACTGGCAGTAGGACTGGGAGTTGAGCTTGACTCCATCCTCAACCCGAAAAGGCCCCACAAGCTCATCTTTGATGATACCAGCCCAAACCAGTACTCCACCTCCACCTTGCTGGCGTCTGAGTCGGACTGGAGCTCTCTGCCCTTTACCAATCCAGCCACGGGCCCATCCATCTGGCCCATCAAGACTCACTCTCATTTCATCAGTCCATAAAACCTTAGAAAAATCAGTCTTGAGATATTTCTTGGCCCAGTCTTGACGTTTCAGCTTGTGTGTCTTGTTCAGTGGTGGTCGACTTTCAGCCTTTCTTACCTTGGCCATGTCTCTGAGTATTGCACACCTTGTACTTTTGGGCACTCCAGTGATGTTGCAGCTCTGAAATATGGCCAAACTGGTGGCAAGTGGCATCTTGGCAGCTGCACGCTTGACTTTTCTCAGTTCATGGGCAGTTATTTTGCGCCTTGGTTTTTCCACACGCTTCTTGCGACCCTGTTGACTATTTTGAATGAAACGCTTGATTGTTCGATGATCACGCTTCAGAAGCTTTGCAATTTTAAGAGTGCTGCATCCCTCTGCAAGATATCTCACTATTTTTGACTTTTCTGAGCCTGTCAAGTCCTTCTTTTGACCCATTTTGCCAAAGGAAAGGAAGTTGCCTAATAATTATGCACACCTGATATAGGGTGTTGATGTCATTAGACCACACCCCTTCTCATTACAGAGATGCACATCACCTAATATGCTTAATTGGTAGTAGGCTTTCGAGCCTATACAGCTTGGAGTAAGACAACATGCATAAAGAGGATGATGTGGTCAAAATACTCATTTGCCTAATAATTCTGCACTCACTGTATATATATATATATATATATATATATATATATATATATATATATATATATATATCTACACACACACACACACACTCTGTATTTGTATGTATATAATCTATACACAATGTTTAATAAAAGGCAATTAAAACCAATTAAGGCTGAATGGTTGCCTTTGGGGCTGAGTATGGACACCCATGGTTACATTTTTACATGGTAGGTGTGTGACATTTGTATTTGTAATTTTGGATTCAACTGATACTGAATACTGAAAAGCCAGATGCACACTTTTAAAACACATGGCATTTGTATATAGATGATGTTAAATAATTAAAAAAACTAAGAGCCTTAGTAAAATGTTAGGAGATGTTACTCCCTGGCTCTCAAAATGTGTAAGACTCTGTAATGTAAACATCTGATATCATGATATTAATAAAAAGGTTTGTGTGTGCACTCACTCTGCAGTAAAAAAACAATGATAATGTGAATTAAAGTAAAATTATGGTCACAGGGAATCTGAGTGTAATTTTCTTTTACCATTAACATGTATACCAAGGAAATGTTAATCAAAAAACACTGGCACAGGAAGCAGGAGGCATAAGGGCATAGTAACATTGAAAGCAAAACAGGCCACCTTGCACTTTATCTTTATCTTTCACTGGTCAGCATTCTGCAGATAGACATAAATTGATAGATATACAGACACCATATACTATTAGTGTGTAAATGAAAGTAATTGGGCTTATCCTACTACAAGATGTTTCACAAACACCTTTACTTGCAAGGACTATTTTCCTTTGTGTGTACACATTTATTTCCCTTGCAAACCTCATCCCAACAATCTCTGAAATAACTAAAAGGTATTCACATCAGAGAGAAAGGGCATAACATTTTCCTGCTTGATGAGCATATTTTTTATGTGGTGAAACACTGAACTTTTAAAAACAACTTTAAAATAACTAGACACACATGAACACCTGTTATTTAATGTCAAGATCCAGTGTGTCCATATGTTTAAATTACATGGTGAAAAGCCAGCTTAGCTTCAGTTCTTCACACTATCTTTCCTCCCCTTTCCTTCCTTTCCAGGGTGGGCTGAGACCTCCATGCCTGGCAGCAACTCTAGACTCCTCTGTCACAGAGTCTCACACACTTAAAGTGCAATAGTCCTATTTCTTCTAGTGGGAGCTAAACAACCCCAGAGCAACCCACACGGAAAAGTAAACAACATGTGTTCCACACAGTGCGGGGTGATCACACAGCAGGACTGCTGACAGGCTTGCATTTAGTGTATTGTAGAAAGCATTTCTGCACATTATTAGAGGATCTCACTATCCCTATAACCAGACTGTGCTCCATCTCCTCCCACCACCAGCAGCAGTGTTTACTGAAGCGTTTCGGTTCTCTGTCCAGTGGGAACTTAGTTCCTCCTGCAAAAATAGTGCAGGAACTCCATTCCCACGCATTCCCACTGGACTTGACTTATGTTAGTAGTACAGTGTACCCCTCATCTACTGTAATATAAACAATAATTGTTATTGAAGTTGGGGAATCAACCAAAAAAAAAATAGTAGCTAATAATAAAATTGTTAGTCAGAGTGCACTATGTTTGCGGCTGCCACCACCTCCACCAACACCAGTAGTAATTTAATCACCTGCACCATCAATACCAGTGAAGAGTCTGTACCTGCTTTAACTTGCCTAATGAATGGAAGTGGGACAATTGCTGTTGCCTCTGCATCAGAGAGTCAAATATAATGTTCAAGGCCATAGTCTGCTGCTCTGGCTCAAACATCTAGAGGAGCATCATCAACAGTTGCTGCAGGAGCAGCAGGATCATCTTCAGCATCTGCTATAGCATGAAATACTATATCAATCAAGAGTAGGGGATATGCAATGCCCACCACTACCAAGACTAGTAGCAAAAGCAGCAGAAGTAGCAGTAAGGGACATCTATGCCCACCCATACAATAAAGGTGTAACTGAAGTTGAAGGTGCTGTATTAACATTGTCTGGCTCCTAGCCAAATAGTAGGATTGGAAGAGGGTCAGAGGTTACCAAGTGTCGTTCTTGTGCATATCAGCTCTTTAAACAGTCTACTCCCAAAACCACTAGCACCAGTGTTCACCCAAGTGCCACCATCAGCTCTACCATTGCAAGTTCAGCCACTTTCCTAATCCCTACATGTTTTATAGCAGCAGCCTGGTGCATTTATCACAATCTCAAATGCTGTCTCCGTGCAACTGCAGCAGCAGGGCAGATGCTGCAGAAGTAAAAGGTGATTTAATTGTGCCAAGCAGTCAGGGGGAAGAGGAAATGATTGAGAGTTTTTTTCATCAGTTTCTGTTGTGGGCGATGAGGATATTACTGTGAGGTTTATGTACCGTGTTGCCTACATAGTTCAGTAGAAGCTGCCTCTCCAGCCCTTCCTGCTCTGTGGTGGTCACCATCTATTAATGCCAAATCCTTAGGGAACTGCTAGTTGTTGTGTCCAAGGGACTCTAGGCACGTGTTTGCCCTCCTTCTCCCTTGGAGGCGTATTTTTGAGGTTTATGTACTGTGTGGCCTATCTGCTGCCTGCTGCTGCTGCCTCTTCTGCTCATGCTTTTCCTGCTCTGTGGTAGTCATCATCAGTTAAATTGAAAAATCAAAAGGGGACTGTTAGCCACTTTGTCCAAGGGACTCTAAATGCATATTCGTGCTCCTCTATGGGAGGTGTATTTTTGGAGATTGTGTACTGGAGGCCTGCCTAGATCAGTAAGTCTATTGCCTGCTATCTCTGCCTCTTTTGCTCTCACCCTTCTCTGAAATTTGTATCCAAGGATATTTATTAACAACAAATTTGTATGGAGCAGGTGTGTGATACAATGAGGAATATGAGTGCGTAAGCACGAGGGAGTTGAACAAATATAAAATAAGATGGTACGGAAAGGTTGTAGTGGTGGGAAGTGAAAGATTAGAAGGGGAATCTTCCTATTTTGAATGTTGAACTTAAAGAGAGTTTTAGAAATACTATTACAAATATATTGAATCAAATTTTTCTTATTGGAATATTGTATAATTCAATTCGAATTATGCAATATTTGAATTAGAAAAATTTGAATTGAATATTAAATTTAAAGATAGCATTAAAAATACTATTACATTTAACAAAAGTTAGAATGTTGTGCAAACATTCGAAATTTCAAACGAACGAACAAATGTGTTAAAATTTGTTTCATTTTTCAAATGTTGCAAAACATTCATCCATCCCTATTAAAGGGACATATAATTATATATTTTTTCTTTTGGCCTGCAGTAGATTAGCGTATCCACACAGTGTAAACATTTTTAGATCAGATTAGCATCTGATCTGTGGCAAATGGTTTCCCCTCCACCATATGCTTTATTTGGAGGTTCCCAACTTGTTACTTGAGTAGACAAGGATGGCCAAGGTTCATTTTGCTAGAAAAATTTGCATTTGTTTACATTATATTATCCCATCACCTCTGCTGAGCCCAGCTAAGGACAGATCTGAGGCAGGGTTAGGCTTGTGAAGATTGCAGTGTGCTCTTACAGGTTTCAAAATTGCTAAACTCACCCATTGGAAAATAAGGGTGCAAAACAATTAATGAATGTGTATTGAATTTGTTTTACCAAGCTACTAAAAAATTATATCACAGTCATAGAGGGCTAGATTACAAGTGGAGAGCACAAATATTAGCGCTATTGTGTGTTAACATTGTTTTTAATTGCTCTTTTATTTTTCTGCTCATATTACAGGTCCAAAGTTATTGTTTATCACTTGAGTGATAGTCTAGGGCAGTGATGGCTAACCTTGGCACCCCAGATGTATCAGAACTACATTTCCCATGATGCTCAACCAGAAATTCATTCCTATCTCTTGTAGTTATCAGGCAATTAATGAAATATAAAAGGAAGAATGGAGCTCACCTGAAAACATTGTGTCTTTTAGTTCTCAAGCACTATAATTATGCAATTGCTTTTATAACATGATAACCATGTAACTTAGGTTTCCACTTGATGTGGCTACTGATCATTGTATGTGTCTCTGAATTAAAAGGACATAATAGTAAAAAAGTAAAGGGCTATATTACACAGCATGAGAACTAGTGCAGGGAAGGGGGTAACTTGCGTAGCGATGGCAGCAAATTGTAAATATATATGTATATGATTTATGTGTTAATATGTGTATATACACATATTAACACACACATATATATATATATATATATATATATATATATATATAAATATATATATTTACTGGGAACACACGGTTCCCATAGACCGTAATGTAAAGGCACATTTCAATGCGTTTTTTTCTAACACCCCACACCCACCAACTTTGGCCCCCAAAAACTGCCTGGTGCAGTTATTTCATTAAAAAATAATAATAATAATAATAATAATAATAAAATAGATACCACTCTATTTTGGGGTCATTTGGGGCACATTTATAAAATTAACTAGAGATCTAATCTCTGGTTAATTTCATTAGTACTAATTGCTACCGCGAGCGAGTGGTAGCAATAAATTAACCATTTGTGGGATTCTTTTTATTTTAGAGAAATAAAGTAACACAATAGTTATAAGAACTTTAAGTCTAAAAGTTGCTATGTTGTAACTTCATAGGGCCTTGCTAATTTAGCTATTTTTAGACATTTTTGTTTTAATTTCATAATGTATTGTAAACGTAATGGCCTCCATTTTATGAATAGTAAAAACAAAATTACAATGTAGTTTTTCCCTACCTTCAGAGAGGATGGGATGCATTTTTGTAAAACTTAGAACTCTTACCAACCTATATGCTGAATAGTGATTGGTTAATTAGGTGCTCAATTATATTTGCCCCTAATAAACTCTAGTAAAAGGGAGAGAAAAGGAAATAGGGGATCATAATCCTAAAAAAACTAGACATTCAGTTTCAGACAAATGTAAAAATAGCACTTACATTTCGATATTCATTGCATTCTTCCATAAAAAAAATAAATGAAAGTCTTTAACAAAGTCGTAAACGGACAAAAGCATGATAAAAGAATTTAATTGATGCATTCATGCAGTCAATACAATTACCCTAAATTCAGAAAAGGCTTCAAATATACACTATTCAATACTGCTCCAACAATGTGCTGCGATTGGCTTGTGGTAGTAGCACTAGCTACTATTTTGATTGTTTTTCTACTGGCCTAAAGACATTTCCCATAGGAAGTAGCATACAAATGGCTTTTTGTTAACAGATCCTATAAACAAATATCTGGTAAAACATATTTTTTTGTGAAATTACATAAATGTATTATGATGAATGAACAATAGCTCTAATATTTCTGTACTTCACTTATAATCCATATACCACACAGTCATTAGATGCAACGTCCAGTTACCCATTTATAACTGTGCCTAACTGCCCTCTGCAGAGAATGAAAAATATAAAATAATATAACTTGCAAAATGACACTTGATTATTATACTCTAACCTTTGCTTTAAATACAACAGTCTGTTTAGTAGTTATTTAGTATGTCCCTTTAAGAATAATTTAGTGAATTTATTGCAAGACATGTGCACTATAAGCTGTGGCTAAAGGCATTATGCTTATAGTCCTATGACATTATCTTATTGCAGAATTCTTTTTAATATCTGCTCACTTTATTCTGCTGCAAGCATTTTTCAGATGTATATTGTATGTTTAATTGTCTCAGTGCTGACAGAACACTGTTGTATTTGCTTCTTGGCTAATACCTGAAAAGTCAATGCGCTTACATTAATTGATGTCTTGGGAAAATAATTTCACATAATACATTCTCATGCTGTGAGCTTTTGCATATTCTAACAATTTCATAATTTCAAGTCCATAATATATTGTTTTAATTGCTGCCTATACAGTACATTGTGCTTTATAACATTGTATATTTATTACTAAACATGTTAATACACATAAGTACATGACAGATGCAACAAAATATCAGTTAAGCCTAGATAACCTTTAAATATAGTGCTCCAGAAAAATATGTCTGGATAATAATATACACAATGAAATATATTAAATGTATTATTATGGTAACCAAAAAAATGAAACTGTTATGTGTTTTGTAATACATAGATTCAGTAAAAATAGTTTAAAGAACCAATGGCAAGATCAGAATTAAGCCAGAAAAATAAAGATGGTAGTAAATACATTTGTGGAAGAATATCTTTAATTGCAATTATTTTTATGTTTTTTCAATATTGTGATAACACAGTAAATAAAAGTCCCTTAAAAGCTGATCATTATGTCTGTCCTCTGAGGAGCTTCTGATTCATGCCACATAGTGCACTGGCACTTATATTACATAGGGTCCCATTTAGAAAACTGCAGATGTCAAACAATCCTGACTCTTTCATTCAGAGTGATTGACAAGCCCTGCTCTTGCACCATGGGTTATGCAAAAGCATGGGACAGGTGTTGCACAAGCTTGTTCAAACTTCAATTCCAGCAGCCAATGCTGCTCCATTGGTTCAGTGGCGTGCAGACAGGTTCTCTATATAAGAATCTTGTCTGCACGTATAATAATACATCTGGCCCTTAGGTTACAATAACCAGTATTTTGCCAGCATTAGGGGATTATTTTATATTGCAGAGTATAACTCAAATGCAATCTCCCACCTCACTCAACCCTAACCATGGTGGACCCCACTGCTATTAGCCCCTTTGTGCATTGTCTGCCCCAAGTTCACTAGCCCCCACTCAATGAATGCCTAGGCAAACAGACCCCACTGTATGCATCCCTTATTGCAATAGACTCATTACCATTATTAAAAGGACACTCAAGTCAAAATAAACTTTTATGACTCCGATAGAGCATGCAGGTTTTAAGATACTTTCCAATTTACTTCTATTATCACATTTTGCTCAGTCTTTTTATAAAAACACTTTCTGGGGAACAAGATGCTACTGAGCATGTGCACAAGCTTGCAGGGTATATGTATAATGCACTGCTGGGAGCTAGTTGAAAGCCAACTGCGGTTTCAGCAGTTTCAGCAGTTTCTGAGCAAAATCAGCAATATACCCAATACCAATTTCTATAAGCAGACAGGCTTTACAAAGTGCAAATTGACTAGATTATATACTATTGAAAAATGAGTTTGTATGTTTCTGCTTAATACATAAATGGTAGCCTGACAGATTTATTGTATGAAGCAATGGAGGCAACTACCTAGAGGCACTTTTTTGTTTTAGAGGGCTGCCTGCCTGCCTGCCTTGTTTATCTAAGGATAACACTTAAAGGGACATACATTGTACTGTGACATTTTCTAACCTGTGTAATGTGTTCCCAATTATGCATATTTCCTGCTTGAGTGTATTAAATTGTTTACAAATAAAAAAAATACCTTTATTTTATAATTTGAAATAGTTGTTTTTCTTCTTAAAGCTCCACCTATATTAAAATATCAATACTGTAGTAATGGCTACAGGAAAGATATGGAAAAAAGAGGCACCAGAGGAAAGCAACCTCCCAGTTAGGGTGAGAGAAAGAGAGAGACTAGCACTTTTTAAAGGGTGTTCCTGAATCAGCTTTAAATACAGTGTGGTCTATTTATCATAGGCTGTGCAGACGAGGGCGGGCATCTCTGCCCATTGCTGTTATCGGGCAGCAGTACAATGTTCTCATTTATTATTGCACAAGCCGCTGCTTATGCAATGCCTCTCTCTGTTGATTCGCCATTACTTTATCCATTCTTAACCATATTTCCACCTCAATATTTCCATTTCTGAATTTACGCTTTCATTTTTCCCCTCTCCCTTTAACTACTCTCTTGCTTTGCTCATCGATAGAAATTAGTAGTTTGAGCTAATAGGAACTGTCATTTTTACTGCCTGAAATAAAACCTTATTTTATAAATTTTTGATGTATGTATATGACACTGTAGAAACTAAGGGCTTCAATGTGGTGGGTCTGTGACTGCAAGTTAGGAAGCAGTGGTTTTAAGACTTCTTATCCCTTACCCTCACTGCCACTTCAGAGTTGGCAGAGTTAAATCATCCCAGGTGGATTTATTGGGATGATTGAGAAGTGCTGATCTTGCATAACTGGTTCAGGGAAACAGAGGGCGGAGCTATGCAAGGGGCATAAACTGCAACTTAGAATTTTAGTGCACATGATAGTGGATATGAGAGAACTGGATGTATAACACTAATATTATCAAGAGTATTGCATCTCTGAGTTTATTATTTATAGAAGATAAAAGCATGGAATGCTAACAATTATTGCATCTGTTTGCGTGCAACCGGAGTAGCGCTTATATTACAAGTTGAAATTAAACGCAATCACTTAAACACAATCGTGATTTACACTAGAATGATTACCAGGTCCTCAGAGCTCTGTTTAACTGTTTGTGAAACAAAAAAGTTCCACAAAACACATCAAAAATACATTACTAAGTACAGTTACATATGTGGTGTAGGTAACGTACATATTATTTTTCAACAAAGCATACCAAGAGAACAAAGAACATTTCAAAATAAAAGTTAACGTAAAAGTGGCATACTATTACATGCTCTATCTAAATCATGCAAGTTTAATCTTAACTTTCCTATCCCTTTAAAAGCTGAAAATGTTCTACTCCTTAACAAACAGGGAAATTATTAGCGTAACCTTCAGCAATGACGGCTGCAATAGTCTTTATGAAATTTGGCTTGCAGATGGATTTTATTCTCTCATGCATTCTTTTCTTTGGTGAAAACATTAACAGTATTTGCCGACAAACAGAGGTTTAGAGGTAATCAACAATAAATCAAGACGTCATATGTGTTTTCCCATAGGTAACATATATAACTTTTGTGCTGTTAATACTTTAAAAATTGATGGCAACAAATAATTTTCTTTTTTTTATTATTATTTTTATTGAGGTTCACTATAGAGCTGTAAAAATTGACAGTACAGAACATACATAAGGTAAAAAGCAAAATAAATATGTTTCTCGGTTTTCAATGTCACAAAAAAAAAAATCTAAGGAAAGAACAATACTTAAAGGGACACTGAACCCAAACTTTTTCTTTCGTAATTCAGATAGAGCATGCAATTTTAAGCCACATTCTAATTTACTCCTATTATCAAATTTTCTTCATTCTCTTGGTATCTTTATTTGAAATGCAAGAATATAAGTTTAGATGCCGGCCCATTTTTGGTGAATAACCTGGGTTATTCTTGCTGATTGGTGGATAAATTAATCCACCATTAAAAAAGTGCTGTCCAGAGTCCTGAACCAAAAAATAAGCTAAGATGCCTTCTTTTTCAAATAAAGATAGCAAGTGAATGAAGAAAAATTGAAATAGGAGTAAATTAGAAAGTTGCTTAAAATTGTGTGCTCTATCTGAATCACGAAAGGAAAAATTTGGGTTTGGTGTCCCTTTAAATAGTATGCCAAGTCTACTGTTGACCTTTTGGATTGCTCATGAGGCCACTTGTGGACCTCCTAAACCTGTACAATAATCATAGTAGCAATAGCGTATTTAGGTTTTGTGGCACTCAAAATTCTGCTGCCCCCCCAAAGGTTTTAGGCCTTTTTTCCTCTTGATATTTTTTTAGGTCAGTGTGTAAAATGTTTTTTGTTTGTTTTTTTATAACAATGTAAAAGAAATTGTCTAGCAAAACACTTGCATACAGGTGGGTTGAATTGCATGTATCTCCTACCATTTTCTCCCTAAAAGAAGGGAGAGAAAAGAAGGGGAAGGGGAGAAAAGTGAGGGAAAGGAAAGAAGGGAGGGAGGGAGAGAGAAAGAGAGAGAGAAGAGAAAAGTGGAGAGGGAGAGGAGAAAAGAAGGGAGGGAAAGAAAATAGGGAAAAAGGAGTGAAAGAAGGGAGCAAGGAAGGAAGTTGAGAGAAAGAAGGGAAGGAGGGAAAAAAGGGAGGGAGGGAAAGAAATAAGGGAGGGAGTTGAGGGAGGAAGGGAGGGAGCATTTAAGCTTTTTAAGTATCCATTTACTTTTTATTCCGTGGGTTCATGAATGCAGAGAAAGCTAGCTATTAGTAGCTCACATATATTAGCACTGAGAGTTTATGATTAGACATCACAAGCTGATCTAAGCAGTGTAGAGACACTTCCAGTCTGTTAGTTACTAAGACCTGCAATAAGCACTGCACTCACAGTTCCACCACAGCTGACAAGGGTAGGCAGCATATCAGCACAAGGTCTTCTCCTCCAGCCTCACCTTGTAAGCATATCCCTGGGCAGCAATTTAAAGAAGCACTGCCTGAGAAGAGTGACCTTAATCAGCGCACGTGCCTTGTCTTCTCTGTAAAAGCCTGCACTTTATTGCTCACTGTACTGTGTGCTGGTTTTTAAAGAGAGGATAGGGCAGATGTGCTGCCCCTCCCAAATCTGCTGACCTAGGCACCAGCATGGTTGGCCTAGGCCATAATACGCCCCTGAATAGTAGCAAAAGTTACTCTCAAATTAAGGAGACCACTCATGGATCTCGACTTGTAAACCTCAATTTTATAGTATTATAATACTATTAAAGGCCATTCTGTTGCCAACTGGGTTATCTCAATGTATAATATAATATAACAAAAACTTAATTATAACTTTAAAACTTCTTAGAATATGGCTCATATACTTTCATGCAAATGTACAAGCACAAAATTGCAACAAATATATCAAAAGTGAATCGAATATATAGAGGCGCTGATCTTGAATCTCGTGTATATGGACGTACACACTGAAGAAAGAGACCAAAAAATGGTGGGAAATAACTTTTTTAAGCAGATATCTAAATGAAGAAATAGTTCCTAGGGGTCTAAGGGTAACTAAGGTGCCGGCTTTTGGCACAGATGACAAAGAATTTATGGTAAAGTGGAATGCAGCTCTCCACAAATGTTCAACTAATCTAGTAAGTTTATTATATGAACATCAAGACATAGTTCTAAAAAATATTGAAAAAGAAATTTTCTCCTTAGAAACTGAACTTATACCATTTCTTTCAAGCAAAACATGTAATGACAAATTTGAGCAAATTAAAACACAAGCCAAAGAGCTAGATGAACAAATTGGAGACTCTAAATATAATAAATACCTCAGAGATAGTGAAGATTTTAAAAATGGCACTCCATATACACAACCTCAAGTAAATTCACAGAATAAAAGGGATAATTCACAAAAAGACCATTTTAGAGGCAGAATTGCATCACGAAATAATTATAATTATAATTATAATACAACACACAGTTCACATAGAAATCAATACAATTTAAAAGATAATCATTCGAGATGTAATAGGGATCATTCGAATAATAACTACTCTAATAATAGGAATCAATTTAACAACTATAGAGATCACGATATAAGATATAATAACACTTATGAGCACAATAGACACCAACAAAATAGGGAAATTTTTCACCAAAGAAATGAAAATCAATATAACCACAATGAATATAGGGGATCGAACCAACATAGAATAGAATATAATCATTACTCCAATCACTCTAATCACTATAAAAATTCACATTCACCAAAAGATAAAAGAGACAAAAGAGAAGATCAACAAGTTACAAATAAAGCAAGACATGAACAAGACTCACATCACCCTTTTCAACAGAACACATACAAAGAGAGACACAAAATAGGAACAAACCACACACCGACCAATCAAGGCTGGATACACCCCAACAGATATTCTCCACTTCGCACAGACAGAACAAATCAAAGGAAAAGAGACAGGACACCAGATCTTTCAGAGGAACAAGAGGTAGAAGGGGTAAAACACAGAAGAAGGAGCCAGAGAGACTAGGCATTCACAATATTTCATCACAAACGATAACTGAACAAGAAAAAAACATTCTATCTAAAGGCTTAAAATTTATACCCACTCAGAGTGTTAATACATTTCAATTATTCATTGATGCACAGAAATTTATCAGGAATTTGACAGTTAAAAGATTTTTTGCCAGGAAAGATACATTAAGTAAAATCCAAGAAAATTCTCAAGCAAATAGGGAACCAAGAACTTACTTTAAAAACCCCTCCACTTTCTATCCCAGCCACTGTAAGGGCCCAAACATAGAAGTATTTGGCAAATTAATCCTAAAAGACATAGAAAAAATTGAGGCAAAACCTAAGTATTTCAATTTAAACAAACAAGAAAATGAGATTTACAAAAATTTAAATAAAAGGGAAGACATTATCATCAAGGAAGCGGATAAGGGGGGAAGTATAGTAATAATGGATCGTAGCTACTATATGGAGGAAGCAAATAGAATCTTATCAGACACAAAAACTTATCAAATTTTGAAAAATAACCCAAAAAGAACATTCACTTCAGAATTAAATAAGATCCTATCACAAGCTTTAGCTAGAAATATTATTTCTCAAGATGAATTTATGTTTTTAAATAAAGTAGAATCCAAGACCCCTATTTTTTACTTCATCCCCAAATTACACAAGGATCCACTTAGACCTCCAGGGAGGCCCATAATCAGTGGGATAGATTCCCTTACATGTAATTTATCTGCCTTTATAGATCATCTGTTACAGCCCTATGCTCAAACAGCAAGATCATACCTTAAAGACACTAAACAGGTATTAAATATACTCAAAGACACGAAATGGGAATCAGAATATTCATGGCTAACAATGGATGTAACATCTTTATACTCCATCATTGATCACAAAAAAGGTATAGCAGCCATAAAATGGAAACTTGAACAAGATGAAAATTTATCTATAGAATTACTAGAATTTATTTTAATATCAATAGAGTTCATTTTGAAACATAATTTCTTTTGGTTCGATAATAAACAGTATCTTCAGATATGTGGCACCGCCATGGGCACCAGATTCGCCCCAAGCTACGCCAATATTTACATGGACCACTTTGAACACACTTATGTATGGTCATGTGGCGTGGCTGGGGTGGGCCTGGTGTCCTGGCGGCGCTACATAGATGATGTTCTATGTATTTGGAACAAGGACGAGACTGCATCAAATAACTTTGTCTCTTATCTGAATGAAAATAATATGGGTATAATACTAACACCTGAATTCAATAAAACTCACATTAATTTTCTAGACTTAACAATTTTTGTTGAAGCAGGAAATATACACACTAGGACCTTTTTCAAAAGCTGTGACATGAACACTTATATAAGGAGAGACAGTGAACACCATCCAACCTGGCTAAAAGCAATCCCTAAAGGACAATTTCTCCGTATACGAAGAAATTGTGATACCACAGATGATTTCAATACCCAATCTAAGATAATTAAAGAAAGATTTGAGCAAAAAGGCTATGACAGCAACACATTAGAACAAGATAGAGTTGAAGTGGGAAACAGGAATCGAGATTCTTTAATACTGAACACTGACAAAAAAAGTACCAATAATCCAAATTTTCCAAGATTCATTACCACATACAATAGTGGACACAAACAGATCAAACATATTATAAATCAACATTGGAATGTTCTAAAAAATGATGAATACTTAAATAATATCATTCCAAACAAACCTTTGATAACTTTCAGGAAGGGAACAAACTTCAAACAAAAATTGGCACCTTCCCTTATCAAGGGGATGAAGCCACCTAAACCTATCCAAATTGCCAATTTAACAGGATTTTATACATGTGGACATTGTAAAGCATGCAATTATACTAAAAAGACACATAAGACATTCACTTCTTCAGTAACAAATAAATCATACACAATAAAAGATTTCATCACTTGCAAAACCAAAAATATAATATATTTACTTCAGTGTAATTGTCAGATTCAATATTTAGGACAAACTTCAAGATTTGCTAAAACTCGTATATTAGAACACCTTAATAAAATTGAAAAAGAAAAAGAAGATCATGGTGTCCCTTTACACTATAATAATTGTCCTCTATACGATAAAAAACATCTATCATGGATAGGTATAGAGAAGGTTTCATTACACTGGAGAGGGGGAGAGATAGAAAAAGAACTCAATAGAAGAGAATTATGGTGGATACACACATTAAAAACATATGGACATTATGGTTTAAATAAAGATATTAGAGTGGCAGCGTTCATATAATTTATTTTATTTTCATTTTATTTTATTTTATTTTATATTTAATATATTTAAATATTATTTTATTCTGTTTAGGTTTCATTATATTTCAAATAGTCTAATATTTATCCCAATTACATATACAATATTACTGTGATTCTGTTCAGAAATTATATGTGAAGATAAATTTATATTTGATGGCAAAATTTATATTTGATGGCAAAATTTATACTTGATGGCGAAATTTATATTTAAAATTCATATTTGATGGCAAAGTTTATACATTTGATGGCAACATCGATATTCGAGTGCATGTTGCACTAATTAATATTCAAAAGAAATTGAAAAGGTTGTAACCCAAGATTTTTGTGAAATATTGTCACGAAGTTGTCTATGTCTGTAATATAGATGATTCAAAGTGACTTGCACTTTTCATTACATACTCCCTAGAGAATCCAAAACACTGGCTATCAATGGAACATAGTAAAATGTCGCTCACAGAGAGATTGGTCAATCCGAGACATGTGACACGGAACTCATTGGACAAACCGGAGCTTAGGCCTTTACATACGAAGCATTGAAAACAACGCTCTCTACCTGATTGATGAGAACATATGACCACGCATCATCTGGCGGACCTGAAAAGAAACTGCTTAAAACCAGGACTTGAAAGGGAACTTTATTTTTCTCCCCTCTGATTGGCCAAAAGGCTTTTTTTCATTTATACCAATCCAATTTGAAAAATTATTGAGAGTTTAAGCGCCAAAAGCTTAAATACAAAATAAATAAATATCATTCTCAAAACACAATTGGATTGGAATAAATACAAAATTAAAATGTTTTATTTGTGAGTCCTATTCCGGTGTTTACCACCGGAACAGGAACAATGATTACCTGTATAAATACACCTGTTAACACTCCAAAGGCAGCACTTCCAATTGTTTTTACTGCTCTTGAAAAAGACGACACTGTCGTTGAAACGCGTAGAGCCAAGATAAATAAGAGCATTTTATTATGTTTTAATAAATATTTGTTTTTTACCACAACAAGTATTTTTGCTGCCTTTTTGGAAGTAATTTCAAACTACACAATACGTTCTGAGGAGCCGGATTCCGAAATTTATCGGAGTGAGTATATTGCACTTTTTATCAAGCAAAAGATTCAATTACCTGCAGTGCAATTTTCATTATCCACAGACACAAACACAGTGTGGAAATTGGGAAAGTTGAGACAGAAAAACCTTTCGAAGAAGCTGAACTCTGAATTTTTCGGAGTGAGTATACTGCACATTAATTTGTTGTTAACTTCTGCAAATCACAAGCCAAGTTTTTCTTTCTTCAGTGTGTACGTCCATATACACGAGATTCAAGATCAGCGCCTCTATATATTCGATTCACTTTCTACTCACAGTCCGGTTGGGAGAGACTGTTAGAGAGCAGCGGTCATTTAAGAGGGGAGTATTGTACTCTATTCTAGTCACCCTGTACATTGTGTTGTTTAACATCTGACATATTTGTATAGTTTTAGATTATATCAAAAGTGAAGCCTGAACTCCAATAGCTAATTATTTTTACTTGAGCATTCCCATGGATTGGACATATATCTGCAAATGTAATCAATCCCTAATGAGTTGCCACAGCCTCTTTTGGGCCACCTAAATTATAATTATAAAATTAAAGGAGATATTAGGACGGGCAAAGCATTCACAGGCTATTCTTGGACTGAACATATATATGAAAAATAAATAATTGTGGATGATTTGACTTTAGCACCTGCATTATTATTAATGGAGGTCTACATCTAAAAATCTAGGATTAGAAATCCTGGCACGGTAGGATCCCAGTCTTATCATGGCTTTAAATAAGTGGTCCACTATAGTCTACTAAATCCTAAATTAGAGGCCTCCTATTTTACATAAATGGGTACTATTCTCGAAGAGAACTGTGACCTTCTAGGGAGAATATTATAACATTGACTTTTGGAGCCCATTGTCTGCAAACAGCACTGTGTGCTAAGTTATATATGTTGTAAAAGCACCTTTGCCCTACAAGTACTAAGGAAATAACTTAAAAAAATATAAATATTACCAATTCCAAAGCTGTTCCTGAGCAGCATTATAGTGCCTAGATTGAACTCAACAAACTACTAAACAGCTACTACACTCCCTAGTAATTTCCCAACTTGACATCTGTAATAACCTACTAACTGGCCTTCCTCTCTCCGGCCTCTCCCCCTTCAATCCATCCTAAATGCTTCTATTAGACTAATCCACCTGTCCCGATGCTCTGTGAGTCCCTTCACTTGGTCCACATTCACAGCAGAATTAAATTCAAAAGTCTCACCCTGACCTGCAAAGTCCTTACCAAAGCAGCCCCCCTACCTGTCCTCACTTATCAACAAATATACTCCAGCCCGCCCCCTAAGATCCAACAATGACCTGCTCTTTGCATCTTCTACCATCACCTCCTCCCCTGCTAGACTACAGGACTTCTCTCATGCCGCACCAACCCTCTGGAACACACTTCCTCAAGCTGTCATACATTTCCTAACCTCTCCTCCTTTAAACGATCCCTAAATACCTTTTTGTTCAGGGAAGCCTATCACCAAATCAGTAACAATCAAATTCAACTTGCCTAATAGTTGCCACTTCTAACTCCACACTAACATCATTATCACCTTTGCAGTCCCCATCTCCTTTTTCTCACCCTCCTACCCATCTAAATTGTAAGTTCCCATTGGAACAGGGTCTTCAATTCCCCCTGTATTTGTTTGTTTAATTTTGTCTGGTGTCTAATATTTTATTGTATTGTATCACTGCTGTACTTTTATCTTTGTACCCATAGACAGCACTGCGGAATCTGTTATCGCTTTATAAATAAATAAATAAATAAATAAATAAATACATAATAATAATATAAAGGTAGCACTATAATCACAGCAATACCAACATGTTATAGCATTTTTAGATGTAGATAAGACAGCCATGAGAGCTGCATGAAATAGAACTATTACACATCTAGGAAGCAGTTAATAATTATGTATAATGGCATAACAACCATAGATCAGCATACTGTAATGTGTGTATGAATATTGCCAAATAAATATCAAGTATTAATGTGCACATAATATATCAATACAACACATAACTCTCTCTTAGTACTTAAAATATTAAGATCAAGAAAATGCATAATACATTGAACATCACCAACTAATTAGGAGCTGTCCAACTGACCTGTAAAATATTTTTTAGACTTGGCATAGTCCTCATACAGGGAGTGCAGAATTATTAGGCAAGTTGTATTTTTGAGGATTAATTTTATTATTGAACAACAACCATGTTCTCAATGAACCCAAAAAACTCATTAATATCAAAGCTGAATAGTTTTGGAAGTAGTTTTTAGTTTGTTTTTAGTTATAGCTATTTTAGGGGGATATCTGTGTGCGCAGGTGACTAGTACTGTGCATAATTATTAGGCAACTTAACAAAAAACAAATATATACCCATTTCAATTATTTATTTTTACCAGTGAAACCAATATAACATCTCAACATTCACAAATATACATTTCTGACATTCAAAAACAAAACAAAAACAAATCAGTGACCAATATAGCCACCTTTCTTTGACACTCAAAAGCCTGACATCCATGGATTCTGTCAGTGTTTTGATCTGTTCACCATCAACATTGCATGCAGCAGCAGCAACCACAGCCTCCCAGACACTGTTCAGAGAGGTGTACTGTTTTCCCTCCTTGTAAATCTCACATTTGATGATGGACCACAGGTTCTCAATGGGGTTCAGATCAGGTGAAAAAGGAGGCCATGTCATTAGATTTTCTTCTTTTATACCCTTTCTTGCCAGCCACGCTGTGGAGTACTTGGACACGTGTGATGGAGCATTGTCCTGCATGAAAATCATGTTTTTCTTGAAGGATGCAGACTTCTTCCTGTACCACTGCTTGAAGAAGGTGTCTTCCAGAAACTGGCAGTAGGACTGGGAGTTGAGCTTGACTCCATCCTCAACCCGAAAAGGCCCCACAAGCTCATCTTTGATGATACCAGCCCAAACCAGTACTCCACCTCCACCTTGCTGGCGTCTGAGTCAGACTGGAGCTCTCTGCCCTTTACCAATCCAGCCACGGGCCCATCCATCTGGCCCATCAAGACTCACTCTCATTTCATCAGTCCATAAAACCTTAGAAAAATCAGTCTTGAGATATTTCTTGGCCCAGTCTTGACGTTTCAGCTTGTGTGTCTTGTTCAGTGGTGGTCGTCTTTCAGCCTTTCTTACCTTGGCCATGTCTCTGAGTATTGCACACCTTGTGCTTTTGGGCACTCCAGTGATGTTGCAGCTCTAAAATATGGCCAAACTGGTGGCAAGTCGCATCTTGGCAGCTGCACGCTTCACTTTTCTCAGTTCATGGGCAGTTATTTTGCGCCTTGGTTTTTCCACACGCTTCTTGCGACCCTGTTGACTATTTTGAATGAAACGCTTGATTGTTCGATGATCACGCTTCAGAAGCTTTGCAATTTTAAGAGTGCTGCATCCCTCTGCAAGATATCTCACTATTTTTGACTTTTCTGAGCCTGTCAAGTCCTTCTTTTGACCCATTTTGCCAAAGGAAAGGAAGTTGCCTAATAATTATGCACACCTGATATAGGGTGTTGATGTCATTAGACCACACCCCTTCTCATTACAGAGATGCACATCACCTAATATGCTTAATTGGTAGTAGGCTTTCGAGCCTATACAGCTTGGAGTAAGACAACATGCATAAAGAGGATGATGTGGTCAAAATACTCATTTGCCTAATAATTCTGCACTCCCTGTATACACTATAGTTAATATGCTCCATAAGAAAAAGCATTAGACTGAAAGTTATAAAAACTTTTCAGAAATTATTTTTATCATACCCAGCTCCTGTCATAGCTATCAGTAAAACCAAAGTTTTATGTTCACAACCACTTACAGGACAGTACCCGGTGGTTGAAATAGAAAGGTTAGCAGTTAACTCACTCCAGATCTCTTAGATAAAGAGATGTGTATAATACTAGCCTGATAATATGCAATAATAAAATGGTGCATATCACAGTAATTACCACCCTTCACTGTATTTGTAAGACCTCCCAGGGCTGCAAAGAATTATTGTGTCTCCAATCCTATACCCCATCTCAGGCAAATGGTAAGCTGATGAGAACTGTCTCTGTGGAGTTGTTGCAGATAAAGCATTTGAGAAATAGAGGGTATTGGCTGATGACCCGTAAAGGGGCCATCTGACTCCACTCTGGCATCTTAATTATCTTCCTGGATACAGGCAAGAGGTCAGTACACCTCCTTTGGGTCTTGGTAGGCTCTCTTTGAGCTATCCTAACATCATAGGGGAGAGTGTTGCCGCCATTTTGGGCCAAATTACACTTATCCGGTGCTCTATTATACTCTGTAAATCCCACACTTGCTGCGATGTCCTGAGTCAAAGGTCTCCCCACAGCCTCGGCATCTGTCATTTCTAGGGGCCTCTCGATACTCGCTACTTTTCTGAAATAGAAACATGTGGTATTGCTAAAAAATCATCAGGGTTGGAGGGCTCTAGCACACTACTAAATCAAACCTCGTAACTGTGTAGTAGATCTTTGAGCTATAATAAGAAGAGTTCCACATTTAATTCCATGGCCAGGAGGATAGATATGCAATTACTAGGAAGATAGCACTTCATTCAGAAGATTTCAAGAAGATACAGCTGGGGGGTTTGAGGGTGGGGCTACTTCCTCCTTAAAATAAGCCTCAAAAACCTCTGGAATACTTAGGTTAGAGAGCAAAGAAATACATATCCTGATTCAGCACCACATAAAGAGTTGCAATTTGTATAAATAGGGGATGGATGGCTTAGCAATCTAGAAATATAGATTGATCCAACTGTTAACCAGCTTTCTGTATCACCATCTAGTATGGCCGCCTGGAGTTTCCCCACCCCCCAGCAATAAGTAAATATGCTAGTAAATAAAATGTTAGATATCATGGAAATTCAGAAAATTCTCTTCTAATGTCCCTTCTCTCATCTTAGGGGACTTCAACATACCCATTGATAATCCTAACATGCCTGCTACCTCTAAACTTCTATCCCTTACCACCTCTTTTGGCCTGTCCCAGTGGACAACATCTCCAACCCACTGTAAAGGCAACTCCATAGACCTGGTCTTCACTAATCTCTGTGCCATTTCCAACTTCCTTAACTTCACCTTTCCTCTCTCTGACCACCATCTACTAACTTTCTCTCTTACTCTACCTGCTACATCTTTGCAAGCCCCCAAGAAACTGCTTTACAGGAATTTAAAGGACTTGGATCTCACAGATTTTTCCACACAACTGAATCCTCTGCTCTCTGACATTTCATCCCTCTTTTGCCCAAACCTCATTGCTTTACACTATAACTTGGCACTAAAATCAACACTTGACAAAGCTACACCCTCCACTGTTCATTGTACATTAATCAACTATGGCACACCAAACAGACCATATATCTTCAGCGATATTCATGGGCTGCTGAATGGCAGTGGAGGAAATCATGCTGATTTCTGGCATTATAAATTCATCCTTAAGTCCTACAACTCTGCACTCAGCCTGGCCAAACAACTCTATTTTTCCTCCCTTGTGTCATCTCATGCATCCAGCCCAGAAAGCTGTTCTCAACCTTTAACTCCCTTCTACTTCCACCTGCACCCCACTACCAATCTCACTGCTCAGATTATTGCTGATGATTTCAAAAATAAAATTGACACCATTAGAAAAGAGATCTGCACCTCACACCCTTCAAACCGAGCAATCCTATCTACCCCTTCTATTAACAAAACTCTACGCTATTTCTCCCCTGTAACAGAGGAAGAAGTCTCTGTACTCCTATCCTTGACTCATCTCACAACCTGCCCACTTGACCCTATTCCTTCACAACGTCTTCCCTCTCTCTCTCTCTGCTTAACTAACCCCTACCCTATCTCATCTCTTTAACCAATCTCTCACAACTGGCACATTTCTGGATACATTCAAGCATGCATCAATCATACCAATCCTAAAAAAAACCTTGGTTGACCCCTCTACCCCTTCTAACTATCGACTGGTCTCCTTACTTCCCTTTGCTTCAAAATTATTGTAACGACTGGTCTACAATTGGCTAACTCAATTTCTCACAACAAACTCCTTACTTGATCTACTACAATCTGGTTTCCACCCTAAACACTCAACAGAAACTGCTCTTTCTAAAGTAACAAATGACCTGTTATCAGCTAAAGCAAAAATCCACTACTCCTTACTAATTCTTCTTGACCTATCCACTGCTTTTGACACATTCAACCATCCTCTCCTCCAAAAAATACTACATTAATTTGGCATCCAAGACACAGCCCTCTCCTGGTTTGCCTCATATCTCTCAAGCCGCTCATTTTCAGTTTCCTTTAACAACATATATTACGATCCCATGACTCTCTCAATTGGAGTACTGCTAGGCTCTGTCTTGGGTCCCTTGCTTTTCTCTCTCTATACATCCTCCATTGGAAAACTTATAGCCTCCTTTGAATTCCAGTACCACTTATATGCTGATGATACCCAAATCTAGTTTTCCTCTCCTGATATCTCTCCCTCTTTACTCAACCAGGTTTCCAACTTTCTTTCTGGAATTTACTCTTGGATGTCTTCACACTACCTCCAACTCAATCTCTCCAAAACTGAGCTGCTTCTTATTCCCCCCTCTTCAAGACATTCAACACCTGACATTTCTCTGACAGTTGGAGACTCTATTTTCAACACCTCTCCCCAGGTCTGCTGTCTTGGGGTCACACTAGACTCAGAGCTCACATTCAACCCACATATACAAGCACTTACCAAATCCTACCGTTCACACCTACGCAACATTTCCAGAATTCATCCCTTCCTTACTCAAAAAATTACATAAATACTTATTCATTCTCACATTTTTTCATGCATTGATTATTGCAAACTACTCCTAAATGGCCTTCCAAAACATCACCTCTCCTCCCTCCAATCTATTATGAATGCTTCTGCTAGACTCATCCACCTAAGTCGCCGATCTACATCAGGGACTCCACTCTGTCAGTCTCTACACTGGCTCCCCATACATTCCAGAATACAGTTTAAAGTATTAACCCTAACTTACAAAGCACTAAACAATATAACTCCCAACTAAATTTCCTCTCTTTTACCTCTATGTCCCTCTCCCGCCTCCAAGACTTTGCACGTGCTGCTCCTGTCCTCTGGAACTCATTACCCCACTCCGTAAGACTGTCTCCAACCTTGTATATCTTCAGACGCTCCTTGAAAACCCACCTATTCAGAGAGGCGTACCATATCTCCTCCATCCCTCATCCGAACCAAACTAATACATGAACTGCCTAACTCACTACTTCAACTACAACTGATGTAACAAGCTACCTCAACCTTATGTCTCTGCACCCTAAACCTGTAGACTGTAAGCTCTCCGGAGCAGGGCCCTCTTCCTCCTGTTCTAGATTTGTTTAGTTTTGTTATGGTTTGTATTTTATCACAATTCCTTGTCATTGTATACCCCTATCATTGTACCCAGCGCTACAGAATTTGGGAACGCTATACAAAGAAATGATGATAATAATAATAATAATAATAATAATAATATAATTTTAAACAACTTTCCACTCTACTTTTATCATCAAATTTTCTTTGTTCTCCTGGTAATCATAGTTCAAAGCTAAACCTAGGTAGGCTCACATGCTAATTACTAAGCCCTTGAAGGCCATCTCTTATCTGAATGCATTTGACAGTTTTTCACAGTTAGTTCATATGTGCCATATAGATATAATTGTATTCACGCCCGTAGAGTTACTTATGAGAGGGCACTGATTGGCTAAAATACAAGTCTGTCAAAAGAACTGAAATAAGGGAGCTTAGATACAAGGTAATCACAGAGGTAAAAAGTGTATTAATCATCAGGTATCACCTTATAAAACAGTGTTTGAACTGAGAAATGTGTTGTGATACTATTATTCAGTGTGTATTAACCGCATTGGTTTTAATTTGAGATTTGAGTCTGTATGTGGGGTTAAGTTTTGCTCATCACGCTCTTGAGACCTGATAGAACTTTGCGAAGAGTCCCCTTTTTAAATGGATTCCTATCATATATAGCTATTTGGAAGCTTTCATTTCATTGATACACTCTGTGTGGTGTAACAAGTCTGCTGGAGGCCTGAGTGTGAGCTAGCTGGACAGCTCTGATGTTTCAGCATGCACCATTTGCACTATTGAGTGCTTCTCATTTGTGAGTATATCTCCATTGGGGGTTTTGTAGATTGCCATATTACATCAACGTATTACACTATTGGAGCACCCTCTTTCTCTTTCTACTTCAAAAATAAATACAAAGAGCCAAAAATGTCACTTTAAAAACAAGCAAAAAATGTGTTTGCTAAGGTTTAGAATTTTTAAATGGTGTAGGATATAAAGTTTGAAAAAGTAAAAACAACCTTTAACCAGCTGCAGAAAATGTTTTTCTTGATTGATGGGTGTTCAATTGACTACATGAAAAGGGGGATTTTCAATGCAAAATTGTTAGATAAATGTTTTTTCTTTTGAGGTTTTCAAAACTGTTGGAACAGATACAGATTCAAATTTAAAAACCCATGTACTACACCTCACAAGGGAATTTCCATTGATTTGAATAGAGTCCTAAGATTGGCCACAATTTACAGTTAAGCTATGACTTTTTTAAGCTCCAGCTAATGCCATACTAGTGAGCTTAGCCCACTAAGTTGACAGACATGCATTTTAGCCAATCAGTGCTAATTCATAAATAGCTCCACAGGAGTGAGCACAATGTTATCGCTATGACACACACAAACTAGTAGTAACTGTGAAAAGCTGTCAAAATGATAAAAGGTCGCTTTCAAGTGTTTAATTAGCATATTAGTCTACCTAGGTTTAGCTTTTAACAAAGAATACCAAGAGAACAAGCAAATTTGATAATAAAAGTACATTGGAAAGTTGTTTAAAATGACACGCCCTATCTAAATCATGAAAGTTTAATTTTGACTTGACTTTCACTTAAAGCTAATTTGTTGAAGTGTCTATGGTCACCACATACCTAGTTAGACTAGTTTGTTTATTGACAGTTCTCCCAAAGTTTTGAGGTTTTTTTTAGCATGAAAAAATGCAATTAAAAAAAAAATAAATACAAATGTTAAATTTTTTTGCATCATATGATTTGCATTTTGTTATTAAATTAATACATATTCTTGTTTTAAAAAAAAATAAAATAAAATATTTTTTATGACCGATTAATATGTTTGAATGCCAATGTTCTAATAATATTAATTCATGACTTAATCAATTTTGTTACTTGTTGCAAAGAAAATGCAAAATATTAGTTTCTTTATAATTGCACATTTGTTAACGAAACACAGATATTCGTCTCGTTTTCACAACATGAATATGCAAACAAATGCAGGACAAAATAAAAAAAAACAAATGAATTTGTCAGTAGTCATTCATTTCCTTTAAATAGTTACAATAATTACCTTTAGCGCGCTCAGCAGCCTGGTCGTGCTAAGAAGAGACAGCGTGGCGGCTCTCAGGACCTGCACTTATGGAGTAGGTCCTCTAGTGCAGGGTCTGGGAGCCGCCATGCTAAGCCTCCTAATAAGCGTGCCCCAAAGCTCTGTGTAGAAGATTAGCATTATGCTACAGGTGAACTTTTTTACTTGTAGAAAAGGAACATATATATTTGAATACCTCCCAACATTAGAAATAGCCAAAGAGGGACATTTATCTCCCTGTTTACAAAGTTCCGCTGCCCCCAGTACCACGGGTACTATACAGCATAGCCTATTAGATGATATACACACTTATACACACATACACATGTATACACACACATACATACACATATTTACACACACACACATTTATACACACATATACACTTATACACACATACACATTTATACACACACATATTTACACACACGCACTTATAAACACACACACTTATACACACATACATACACACTCATACACACACTTATACATACATACCCACTCATACACACATAAACATTTATCCCCACACACAGTTATACAAACATACATACTTACACACTCATACACACATACACATTTATACACAAACATACATATGCATATTTACACGCACACATTTATACACACACTCACACACTTATACATACACACATACATACACACTCATACACACATATTTACACACATACACATTTATACACACACATACATATGCATATTAACACACACATACATTTATACACACACACACACACTTATACAGACATACACAAGTATACACACACACACATACATACACATATTTACACACACACACATTTATACACACACACACTTATATACGCATACATACATACACACTCATACACATATACAAATTTATACACACACATATTTACACACACACATTTATACACACACACTTATACACACCTACATACACACTCATACACACACACACACTTACATACATACACACTCATACACATTTATACACACACAGTTATACAAACATACATACTTACACACTCATACACATTTATACACACACATACATACACATATTTTCACACACACATTTATACACACACTTATACAGACATACATACTGTACATACACACTCATACACACACGTTTACACACATATTTACACACATACCCATTTATACACACACATACATATGCATATTTACACACACACATTTATACACACACTCACACACTTATACATACACACATGTTTACACACATATTTATACACATACACATGTATACACACACATACATACACATATTTACACACACACACATTTATACACATACATACATTCACACACTTATACACACATACACATTTATACACACACTTATACACACATACATACACACTCATACACACACGCTTATACACAGATTAGGGGTTAATACATTTAATATAGTTGCAGCGATGTGGGGGGACAGATTAGGGGTTAATAAATATAATGTTGGTGTCGGCGATGTTGGGGGCAGTAGATTAGGGGTCCATAAGTATAATGTAGGTGGCGGCGGTGTATGGAGCGGCAGATTAGGGGTTAATAATATAATGTAGGTGTCAGCGATAGCAGGGACTGCAGATTAGGGGTTAATAAGTGTAATATTAGGGGTGTTTAGACTCGGGGTTCATGTTAGGGTGTTAGGTGCAGACATAAAATTAATTTCCCCATAGGAAACAATGGGGCTGTGTTAGGAGCTGAACGCTGCTTTTTTGCAGGTGTTGGGGTTTTTTTTCAGCCAGCTCAGCCCCATTGTTTCCTATGGGGAAATCGTGCACGAGCACATTTAGCCAGCTCACCACTGACTTAAGCAACGCTGGTATTGAGGTGAGATGTGGAGCAAAATTTTGCTCTACGTTCACCTTTTTGCGGCTAACGCCAGGTTTAAAAAAAACCTGTAATACCAGCGTTGTCTTAAAGGGCCACTGTAAGTAAATATTTTCTATGCCTGTTACTAACTAACTACCCCAAATAAGCTTTTTATCAATAGCATTTCATTAAAATATCTCTACCGTATATCAGAAATCTTGTCTGCAAATTTAATTGTTTTCCAAACCCACTCCGTGGGTATCCTTTGCTCTGTACCAATCCGTTTACAATACCTAGGTTTCAAAATGGCGCTTTAAACACAAAATTATTGGTTTAAGTATTTTGAACATGCAGTGCTGAAAATAGTGGGCAGGATAACGTGACATCATCGACGAATAAAAGATATAACTTTTAGAACGTTATGAAACTTCGTTTTGGAGAAAATATAGGTCAGTAAGTTTTAATTAATGTTTATTAACTTTAATATGTTAGTTGTTTAGCTTAAAAATTATAACAGAAAGTAATCCTTTAAGGGAGCGGTGGGGAAAAAAGGCTTGTTAGCACCGCACCCCTGTTACCGCAAAATTCGTAATCTAGGCGATAGTTTCTAATTTTTGGCTTGAGAAAAAACTATATATACCATTAAAGGGTACCATGAACCTAAATTTTTTATTTTGTGATTTAGATAGAGCATGCAATTTTAAGCAACTTTCTAATTTACTCCTATTATCAATTTTTCTTCATTCTCTTGCTATTTTTATTTGAAAAATAAGTAATCTAAGCTTTTTTGGGGTTCAGAACTCTGGACAGCAAGGACAACCCAGGTTGTTCACCAAAAAAAATGGGCCGGCATCTAAACTTACATTCTTGCATTTCAAATAAAGATACCAAGAGAATGAAGAAAATTTGATAATAGGAGTAAATTAGAAAATTGCTTAAAAGTTCATGTTCTATCTGAATCACGAAAGAAAAAAATTTAGGTTCAGTGTCCCTTTAATAATATATCATCATTTTAATTAATGATATACCTTCAGCGCTGCGGAATCTGTCGGCGCTTTACAAATAAAGAATAATAATAATAATACCTTCATTTAATAATATTGTATTTTATATAAAGTTTATACACATTAAGGCAATATATAGTACAAATTAAATAAATATAGGAGATTGGGTAAAATAAATACTGAATAATTGATTTCATTTTATACACTTATACCCTTTTTACTAAGTCTATACATTTTAAACTCAAGCCACTGCAATCAAAATATAAAAAAAGATCTGGTAGGGAAGGTAATAACCTTTTTTCTATATCAATAAAGTCTGTATACTTTTATTACATTTCTCTGTTGTGTAAATTGAAAAAAAATATATAGATTACAACACTAAATCAGGAATCTCAACCTTATATTGAATTTAGGTCTTTTTAGGCTTTAGGTGTAACATTCATCTGGCACATTTGTAGTAATTAGCGGAGGACAATCTGTACTGCTGTCATTCTCTATTGCAAAGTCCAGGAGCACATACAAATTATGATTAGTAATGATTTATCCAATGACTAAATCATTCATCTTACTCAGTTAGACTTTTAAGCTATTAAATATGACAGCTTTGACTATTTTTTTACCTGTCCCCTTATGACACACAAGCTTTTTTAAAATGGATTAATGTTAAATCTATTAAACACGTGAAGGTCTAAAACAACCACTAAAAAATCTAATATAGTAAAATATAATTTTTTAGAGGAATTATTTTTTTTATTTGTAGGGACATAAAACCCCTCAAAAATTATTTCATGATTCAGATAGAGCATACAATTTTAAACAACTTTCCAATGAACTTCTAAAATTAATTGTGCCTCATTCTCTTGGAATCCTTTGTTGAAGGAGCAGGAATGCACTACTGGCAGCTAGCTGAACACATCAGGTAAGCCAATGGAAAGAGGGATATAAGTACAGTCACCAATCACCAGCTAGCTTGTCATAGTGCATTGCTGCTCCTGAGCCCATCTAGTTATGCTTTTTAACAAAGTATACCAAGAGAATATAAGTAAAATGAAATATTGTTTAGAACTACATGCTCTATCTGAATCATGAAAAAAAATGGGTTGTATATCCCTTTAACCCCTTAACGGCAGCTGGCTTACCCTGTCTGTTAAATTGTACTTTAGTATTTGCTGAGAGCCTTAGGGGCCGAATTATCATTGTCATGACCGCCAGAAATCGCTGAATGCCGACAGCATACGCTGTCGGCATTTAACATTGCACAAGCAGTTCTAGTAAACAGTTTGTGCAATGCCGCCCCCTGCAGATTCACGGCCAATCGGCCGCTAGCAGGGGGTGTCAATCAGCCCGATCGTATAGGATTAGGTGTATTGATGTCTGCAGCCTCAGAGGCAGCGAACCAAATAAGGATCAGCGGTCTTAAGACCGCTGCTTCATAACTGCTGTTTCCGGCGAGCCTGAAGGCTCGTGTGGAAACAGGGTCATCAGGGGCCGTTCGGCCCTTGATAAATTGGCCCCCTAGTCTATCATGGTAAATGCTAAACAGACACAGCTCCTTCTGAATGTATTCTACTTATTGGGAAATTAAACAGACAGTAAACACAATGCATTTCCTGCACCTCACTCTCACTATAGGTGGCACAATTTTTTACCTATTTTACACTGACAGAAAGCTGCTGCACATGAGCAAACATGTCAGCAATGCAATGCATGGAAATCTAGATTTTAACCCTTTAAGGACACAGCTTTCTGTTTGCTCAATTGTTTTATGACGGAAAAATTCCGTCATATGTCCTTAAGAGGTTAACTTGGTAACATCCATGACTAGAGGTAGGTGGGGATAATCAAATTATCTATGCATTCTATAGGCCTATAGAAGGAGACTCCACCTATTTACTATCTACTAGATTTTCCAAATTCCCAGTTTTACGCTCAGAAATAGCATTGGCCTAGATTTGGAGTTTTGTCTGTAACGACCGAAAAACTAACGCCGGCTTTTTTCTGGCCGCACCATAAAAATAACTCTGGTATCGAGAGTCCACATAAAGGCTGCGTTAGGCTCCAAAAAAGGAGTGTAGAGCATTTTTAATGCAGCTTCAACTCTCGATACCAGAGTTGCTTACGGACTCGGCCAGCCTCAAAAACGTGCTCGTGCACGATTCTCCCATAGGAAACAATGGGGTTGTTTGAGCTGAAAAAAAAACAAACACCTGCAAAAAAGCCGCGTTCAGCTCCTAACGCAGCCCCATTGTTTGCTATGCGGTAACCCTTCCTACGTCTGCACTTAACACTCTAACATGTACCCCGAGTCTAAACACCCCTAACCTTACACTTATTAACCCCTAATCTGCCGCCCCGCTATCGCTGACCCCTGCATATTATTATTAACCCCTAATCTGCCGCTCCGTAAACCGCCGCTACTTACATTATCCCTATGTACCCCTAATCTGCTGCCCCTAACACCGCCGACCCCTATATTCTATTTATTAACCCCTAATCTGCCCCCCACAACGTCGCCTCCACCTGCCTACACTTATTAACCCCTAATCTGCCGACCGGACCTGAGCGCTACTATAATAAAGTTATTAACACCTAATCCGCCTCACTAACCCTATAATAAATAGTATTAACCCCTAATCTGCCCTCCCTAACATCGCCGACACCTAACTTCAATTATTAACCCCTAATCTGCCGACCAAATCTCGCCGCTATTCTAATAAATGTATTAACCCCTAAAGCTAAGTCTAACCCTAATACTAACACCCCCCTAAGTTAAATATAATTTAAATCTAACGAAATTAATTAACTCTTATTAAATAAATTATTCCAATTTAAAGCTAAATACTTACCTGTAAAATAAATCCTAATATAGCTTCAATATAAATTATAATTATATTATAGCTATTTTAGGATTTATATTTATTTTACAGGTAACTTTGTATTTATTTTAACCAGGTACAATAGCTATTAAATAGTTAAGAACTATTTAATAGCTAAAATAGTTAAAATAATTACAAATTTACCTGTAAAAGAAATCCTAACCTAAGTTACAATTAAACTTAACACTAGACTATGAATAAATTAATTAAATAAACTACCTACAATTACCTACAATTAACCTAACACTACACTATCAATAAATTAATTAAATACAATTGCTACAAATAAATACAATTAAATAAACTAGCTAAAGTACAAAAAATAAAAAAGAACTAAGTTACAAAAAATAAAAAATATTTACAAACATAAGAAAAATATTACAACAATTTTAAACTAATTACACCTACTCTAAGCCCCCTAATAAAATAACAAAGCCCCCCAAAATAAAAAAATGCCCTACCCTATTCTAAATTACTAAAGTTCAAAGCTCTTTTACCTTACCAGCCCTGAACAGGGCCCTTTGCGGGGCATGCCCCAAAGAATTCAGCTCTTTTGCCTGTAAAAAAAACACATACAATACCGCCTCCCAACATTACAACCCACCACCCACATACTATGAGGTGTTAAAACCTTTTAAGGAACACAACTGCTGTACCTTTAAATTTTGTAGTGTATCACTGAATAATGTGAAATCCTTTATAGGGAAAAGGATTCAGTAAATATAAAGTGAAGTTTAGTAAAGGATTAACTCTGTATATTACTTCATATACAAAGATCTCTAGTTTACACTCCTAAACTAGAGAGAAATAATAGAAACCAAAGTCCAGGAATTATGCAGCAATTAAAGTAATACTCAGGTAATACTGAAATAATAAAACTTTAAATTAGAGGAAGTATTTGGTAATCAGTCCTTTGAATGAATGAATCTGTATTTTTCAGGCTTGAGAAACAGTCTTTGTATTATTCAAGCAATTCAGATACTTTAAATATAATGTCTTTGTTTACCTTGCTTGCTTGCTCTTTTATTCTAACCCCTAACCGCTGTGGTCCCAGATCTGTTAGAAGTTGCAGGAGGCTGTAGTAGATAGTTGTTAATAGAATCTGGAGGTAGTGTCTATCGGTAGTACAGGAGCTGCAGCGGTCACTCTGTGAGAGGAGGAATAAGGAGATATTACTCTTACCGCGATCGGTAGCGTCTGACGTCACAGAGGGGAGGAGAATGTAGAGCCGTTGGTCCGGTCCGGTCTGTTTGCCGATTCCTTACAGGCAAAGAACAAGGCAAGGAAGTGAAAGATGTTTTGTCTGAGAAGTTCGGACACAGCTTGTAGGTATTAAGCGGTTAGAAGGAATAAGTAGAACTGTGGTTAATCATTTAACTCGTTGTAGAATTCCCAAGCTGCACAAGATAAGCAGGTTATGAGGCTTCTGTAAGTTGAAAAAACAACAATGACTTATTTGTTAAGATAGCGTTAGTAAACTTAAATATTCCCCAATAGATTCAGGAAATCTGGAACAGGTAGGCTTCAGGTAAAATTACTAAGCAATGAGTAAAAGGAAGTGGTTAGGTTTTAAAGGTGTTGCCGCCAATCAGATTGTTCCTCTAATTTAAAGGGACAGTGTGGAATCCTGACATGACCCCACCTTCAAGGCAGCTGTCCCACAGCTGTAGGTCTAGGACGGTCCGGATGTCTGCGATGAAAGATAGAGAGTAACCTAGGGGCTCTGAGGTTAGAAGCCGGTTCCCAGGTATCATCAGGGGAGTAGTTTTTCCACCGGACTAAATATTGAAGTTCACCCAAATGGTATCTGGAATCTAGTATCGAGTGGACTTCATACTCATCAGGGTCCAAAGTCTGTGGCGATGGAGGTAGAATTGCAGTAGTCTGTCTCGTACTCACATAAGGTTTCAGAAGAGATACATGGAAGGTGGGATGGACTTTGATACTGTCAGGTAGTTGAAGGGTAACAGCGTTGTTATTGACAACCCGTATTATGGGAAATGGTCCAAGGAATAAGGTTGCCAACTTTTTACTGGGTATCTGTAATTTTAGATTCTTGGTGGATAACCAAACCTTATCTCCAATCTTATAGGAAGGAGGAACCCTTCTACGAAGGTCATAATAGGATTTCTGTACGGTTTGTGCTTTTTTGATATTGTTATGGATGAAGGTAAAATTGTCCAAAAGAGAATTCTGAAAATCTTCAACAAGGGGTGAATTAGTAATCTCTTGAGAACTTATATTGATTGGTGGATGAAAACCATAATTTGCGTAAAAAGGAGTGAGTTTAGTTGAGGAATTTAAGGAATTATTGTAAGCAAACTCAGCCATTGCAATAAATTTCATCCAGTCGTTTTGGTGATAAGAACAGAAACACCTTAAATATTGTTCCAACCATTGGTTAAGACGTTCAGCCTGTCCGTTGGTTTGAGGGTGGAAAGCTGTGGTGTATCTATGTTCAATGCCTGTTATTTTACAGAGGTTCCTCCAGAAATGTGAGGTGAATTGAGAACCCCTGTCAGTTGTTAGAATTGGAGGGATACCATGGAGTTTGACGATGTTATTGATGAAAAGATGAGCTGTTTCGGAAGAAGTTGGCAGCTTATGATACGGAATAAAGTGAGCCATTTTTGAGAAGATATCTATTACTACAAATATGGTGTTTTGATTATTCGAGATAGGCAAATCAACGATAAAGTCCATTGATAAATGGTGCCAAGGTCTAGTGGGAGTAGGTAATGGCATGAGTAGGCCATATGGAGGTTTTTTTTCTGATTTTGAGGTTGTACAGATCAGACAAGTTTGGATATAATCTTGTATAGTCTTCTGCATATTTGGCCACCAGAAATCCCTTTTTATTAATTCAGTTGTACGCAAGATTCCTGGATGTCCTGCTAGAGGTGTGTCGTGGAATGTTTTGAGAATTTGTGATCTCATTGCTTCAGGAACATATAGTTTCTCTCCATGATAGTAATCATTTTCTCTCTTAATGAGTGATTGATGTGGAGGATTTGGTTCTTGATTTGTAAATTTCCTTATATCTTCAAGGAATAGGTTTGTGAAACCAATGAACTGTTACCTTGTTTTAAATTCCTCATGGAGGCTTCTGCTGTAATCTGTACATCAGAGTCTTGATATAGCTCATCCAATGCTGTAAAAAAATCTTCTAACGATCCTAACAAAGGATCATCATTCTCACAAAGGTTGTCTGCCCAGGTCCTGGGTTCCCCTCTGAGAAAAGAGATGGTGCTTAAAACTTTTACTCTCTCGGTGGGGTATGTCCTGGGTCTGAGGTTAAAAAATAATTGACAGGAATTTTTAAATTGTCTATATAACTTTCTATTCCCTGAAAAAGTCTCAGGCATAGACACCTGTGGTTCTGGAGAAATCTCTTGTTGAGAGGTTTTTACTGCAATTGAATCTCTTATAATGGTTCTTAAGGATTGATTTTCAACCTGTACATCGCAAACTGCTTGAGTAAGTTGGTCTACCTTTTGGGAAAGGTTGTAGACAATTTGTGGGAGGTCAGCTGGTTCCATATTTTTGGCTTAGTAATTATATGAGGTGTTAAAACCTTTTAAGGAACACAACTGCTGTACCTTTAAATTTTGTAGTGTATCATGAATAATGTGAAATCCTTTATAGGGAAAAGGATTCAGTAAATATAAAGTGAAGTTTAGTAAAGGATTAACTCTGTATATTACTTCATATACAAAGATCTCTAGTTTATACTCCTAAACTAGAGAGAAATAATAGAAACCAAAGTCCAGGAATTATGCAGCAATTAAAGTAATACTCAGGTAATACTGAAATAATAAAACTTTAAATTAGAGGAAGTATTTGGTAATCAGTCCTTTGAATGAATGAATCTGTATTTTTCAGGCTTGAGAAACAGTCTTTGTATTATTCAAGCAATTCAGATACTTTAAATATAATGTCTTTGTTTACCTTGCTTGCTTGCTCTTTTATTCTCACCCCTAACCGCTGTGGTCCCAGATCTGTTAGAAGTTGCAGGAGGCTGTAGTAGATAGTTGTTAGTAGAATCTGGAGGTAGTTTCTATCGGTAGTACAGGAGCTGCAGCGGTCACTCTGTGAGAGGAGGAATAAGGAGATATTACTCTTACCGCGATCGGTAGCGTCTGACGTCACAGAGGGGAGGAGAATGTAGAGCCGTTGGTCCGGTCCGGTCTGTTTGCCGATTCCTTACAGGCAAAGAACAAGGCAAGGAAGTGAAAGATGTTTTGTCTGAGAAGTCCGGACACAGCTTGTAGGTATTAAGCGGTTAGAAGGAATAAGTAGAACTGCGGTTAATCATTTAACTCGTTGTAGAATTCCCAAGCTGCACAAGATAAGCAGGTTATGAGGCTTCTGTAAGTTGAAAAAACAACAATGACTTATTTGTTAAGATAGCGTTAGTAAACTTAAATATTCCCCAATAGATTCAGGAAATCTGGAACAGGTAGGCTTCAGGTAAAATTACTAAGCAATGAGTAAAAGGAAGTGGTTAGGTTTTAAAGGTGTTGCCGCCAATCAGATTGTTCCTCTAATTTAAAGGGACAGTGTGGAATCCTGACACATACCCCTAATCTAACCCAAACCCCCCTTAAATAAACCTAACACTAAGCCCCTGAAGATCATCCTCCCTTGTCTTCACCATACCAGGTTCACCGATTGGTCCAGAAGAGCTCCTCCGATGTCCTGATCCAAGCCCAAGCGGGGGGCTGAAGAGGTCCATGATCCGGCTGAAGTCTTCATCCAAGCGGGCCAGAAGAGGTCTTCCATCCGATTGAAGTCTTCATCCAAGCGGCATCCATCCGGAGCGAAGCGGCAGCATCCTGAAGACCTCCACCGCGGAACATCCATCCTGGCCGACGACTGAACGACGAATGACGGTTCCTTTAAATGACGTCATCCAAGATGGCGTCCCTCGAATTCCGATTGGCTGATAGGATTCTATCAGCCAATCGGAATTAAGGTAGGAATATTCTGATTGGCTGATGGAATCAGCCAATCAGAATCAAGTTCAATCCGATTGGCTGATCCAATCAGCCAATCAGATTGAGCTTGCATTCTATTGGCTGATCGGAACAGTAAGGTAAAAGAGCTTTTAACTTTAGTAATTTAGAATAGGGTAGGGCATTTTTTTATTTTGGGGGGCTTTGTTATTTTATTAGGGGGCTTAGAGTAGGTGTAATTAGTTTAAAATTGTTGTAATATTTTTCTTATGTTTGTAAATATTTTTTTATTTTTTGTAACTTAGTTCTTTTTTATTTTTTGTACTTTAGCTAGTTTATTTAATTGTATTTATTTGTAGCAATTGTATTTAATTAATTTATTGATAGTGTAGTGTTAGGTTAATTGTAGGTAATTGTAGGTAGTTTAATTAATTTATTGATAGTCTAGTGTTAGGTTTATTTGTAACTTAGGTTAGGATTTCTTTTACAGGTAAATTTGTAATTATTTTAACTATTTTAGCTATTAAATAGTTCTTAACTATTTAATAGCTATTGTACCTGGTTAAAATAAATACAAAGTTACCTGTAAAATAAATATAAATCCTAAATTAGCTATAATATAATTATAATTTATATTGTAGCTATATTAGGATTTATTTTACAGGTAAGTATTTAGCTTTAAATTGGAATAATTTATTTAATAAGAGTTAATTAATTTCGTTAGATTTAAATTATATTTAACTTAGGGGGGTGTTAGTATTAGGGTTAGACTTAGCTTTAGGGGTTAATACATTTATTAGAATAGCGGCGAGATTTGGTCGGCAGATTAGGGGTTAATAATTGAAGTTAGGTGTCGGCGATGTTAGGGAGGGCAGATTAGGGGTTAATACTATTTATTATAGGGTTAGTGAGGCAGATTAGGGGTTAATAACTTTATTATAGTAGCGCTCAGGTCCGGTCGGCAGATTAGGGGTTAATAAGTGTAGGCAGGTGGAGGCGACGTTGTGGGGGGCAGATTAGGTGTTAATAAATATAATATAGGGGTCGGCGGTGTTAGGGGCAGCAGATTAGGGGTACATAAGGATAACGTAGGTGGCGGCGCTTTGCGGTCGGCAGAGGTGGAGGCGACGTTGAGGGGGGCAGATTAGGGGTTAATAAATATAATACAGGGGTCGGCAGTGTTAGGGGCAGCAGATTAGGGGTACATAAGGATAACGTAGGTGGCGGTCGGCAGATTAGGGGTTAAAAAATTTTTGAGTGTCGGCGATGTGGGGGGACCTCGGTTTAGGGGTACATAGGTAGTTTATGGGTGTTAGTGTACTTTAGAGTACAGTAGTTAAGAGCTTTATAAACCGGCGTTAGCCCAGAAAGCTCTTAACTACTGACTTTTTTCCTGCGGCTAGAGTTTTGTCGTTAGATGTCTAACGCTCACTTCAGAAACGACTCTAAATACCGGAGTTAGAAAAATCCCATTGAAAAGATAGGATACACAATTTAAGTAAGGGGATCTGCGGTATGGAAAAGTCGCGGCTGGAAAGTGAGCGTTAGACCCTATTTTGAGTGACTCCAAATACCGGCGGTAGCCTAAAATCAGCGTTAGGAGCCTCTAACGCTGGTTTTCACGGCTAACGCCAAACTCTAAATCTAGGCCATTGTCTGTTATTGCATTATTTTGGTAAGCATATTAAAGTTTAAAATGTGAACCTAAAAATATATACTAAGTGGTTGATGGACTCATACGATAATGCTACAGAGCAGGATTCCCAAATCTGACTTTCTCCTACTTGATCTTCCATCTCTCTTCATAAATACACCCATTTGCTTTTGCAAATAAAACAATAAAAGAAAACATAAAAAATTGTTGACTTTTTTTACACTCTGGATAAAGGGAGAGTTCAAATTGACTTTAAACCCCAGATTTTTATTTTGTGATTCAGATAGATATAACATTTTAAACAGCTTTTTAATTTACTATTGTTAACAAATTTGCTTCATTCTCTTGGTATCTTTGATTGAAGAAACAGCAATGCACTCCTGGGATCTAACTGAACACATTGCGCTGCGGAATAGCGCTGTGGAATAACGCTGCGGAATAGCGCTGCGGGATTTGTTGGCGCTCTACAAATAACCAATAATAATAAAATAATAATAATAATTGGTAAACCAATGAAAATAGGTATACACTGTCTGTGTCACTGTGTGTAACGATCATCTGCAGGTGCCGGCTGGAGGTGCCGAAGGGAATCTGGGAGGCGGTTTGGTGGCCAAGCAGGGGAGGGGGAGGGAGGCAGTAGGGAAGTGGGATGCGGCCTTAAACAAAAAAAAATAAAAAAATAAAGGGAGAGTCAGGGAAGGGTTACATAAAAAAGTGAGGTGGGGGTGTGGGGGGGCCCTAACTAATGATTGTGGGAGGGGGGTAGGTAGGGGACCACTACTCTACAGAAAATTTAAAAAAATATATTATATAAAAAAAAAAATATTTTATATTTACTGGCAGACAGCTGCCAGTATCTAAGATGGCAGGCCCTAGTTAGTGTGGGGAGGGTTAGAGCACTTTTTTTGGGGGGGATCAGGGAGGTTGGAGTGTAAGGGGGAATCCTACACTGCAGAAAATATCAATATATATATATATATATATATAAGAAAACAAAAAAATGCCTTAAATTTTTATAGTGGCAGACTGTCTGCCAGTACCTAAGATGGGGGTGACCAGTGGGGGCAGTGAGGATAGGAAGAGAGCAGTTTGGGAGGGATCAGGTGGTGGCAAGTGTCAGGTCGGAGGGTAATCTCTACACTAAAGCTAAAATTAGCCTTACAGGATACCTGATTAACCCCTTCACTGCTTGGAATAATAGAAATGTGGTGTGTATCTGCAATTAGCGACCTTCTAATTACCAAACAGGAATTGCAAATCCATATATGTCTGCTATTTCTGTAAAAGGGTATCCAAGAGAAGGTTTTACAATTATTTGTGCCATGATTGAACAGGCAGTATGTAAATAATTTCAGTACGAAACTCAAAGTTTGTGAAAAAAAAAAACCTTTTTTTTAATTATTTGATTGCATTTAACGGTTAAATGGTGGAATGAAATATACCAAAATGGGCCTAGATCAATACCTTGAGTTGTCTACTTAAATATATATACATATCGTTTTGACAGGTATATGAAAAAAAAACCAAGGCTCTATTTCTGTTTAAATGGAATGATAGCAAAAATGCTAAAAATCCTCCGGTACTTAGGGCAAGTTTTTCTCTGAAAATCCCGGTAGTGAAGGGGTTAAAGCATTGTTGAGATGGATATTTTGTTCAATAATTTTAAAGAGAATTCTGTACCTTTCGCACTGAGGCTAATCTTTATAGGAGTGTCCCAGATTATTCAATATGGAGCTTGGAAAAATAAACATTTTAAAAAGCTATTTGATATAAGTAGTGGCATAAAAAGGTTTAGCAGTTTTATGTCCACAATATTTGCAAAAATGTTTATCGTTCATTATACCACTTTGGTTCCTGACCTTTTTCCTTTCCAATCATTTTATACATTGCTGCTTGTAGACCGACTCATTAGCACCAAAAGCTGTCATTTATAACATAACAGAAAATAAGCCGGTTTTTGCACGTTTTTGGTATCCTATATACAGCACCGCATCTAAATGCGGCACATATATTTCACCCGTCGCTCGCAATTTTTACTCCCATAGGCTAACATGGGACTGCGTCGTAAGTCGGTATCCAATATCCAGCGCAAAGCCTTACGTGGTGAAAATGGAGAAATCTTACTCCATTTTCACCTTGCCATAAAATGCAGCCGTAGCAGGCCTTGTGCTGAGTATGGGAGCACCGTAACTCAATAAAATGCCTGAAAAAAAACAACTAACACCTAACGCATGCGCAATGTCTATCTACCTGTCAACCGCAATCCCCCACCGCAATAACTAATAAAGTGTATTAACCCCTAAACCGCCATAACCCACACCGCAATAAACCTATTCTATTATTAACCCCTAAACCGCCATATCCCACATACCCTATTAAATCTATTAACCCTAATCTGCCACCGCCAACGTCGCCGCCACTATAATAAAGTTATTAACCCCTAAACCTAAATCTAACCCTAACACCCCCCTAACTTAATTATTATTTAAATAAATCTAAATAAATTTACTATTATTAACTAAAGTATTCCTGTTTAAAACTAAATACTTACCTATAAAATAAACCATAAGATAGCTACAATATAATTAATAATTACTTTGTAGCTATTTTAGGATTTATTTTTATTTTACAGGCAACTTTGTATTTATTTTAACTAGGTACAATAGCTATTAAATAGTTAATAACTATTTAAGAGCTACCTAGTTACAATAATTACAAAATTACCTGTAAAATAAATCCTAACCTAAGTTACAAATACACCTAACACTACACTATCATGAAATTAATTAAATTAATTAACTACAATTAGCTAAAATTAAATACAATTAACTAAAATAAACTATAGTACAAAAAACAAACAAACACTAAATGACAGAAAAAAAATACAAGAAGTTTAAACTAATTACACCTAATTTAATCCCCCTAATAAAATAAAAAAGCCCCCCAAAATAATAAAATGCCCTACCCTATACTAAATTACAAATAGCCCTTAAAAGTGCCTTTTGCAGGGCATTGCCCCAAAGTAATCAGCTCTTTTACCTGTAAAAAAAATTACAATACCCCCCAACATTACAACCCACCACCCACACACCCCTACTCTAAAACCCACCCAATCCCCCCTTAAAAAAACCTAACACCACCCCATTGAAGATCGCCCTACATTGAGCCGTCTTCACCCAGCCGGGCACAAGTGGTCATCCGATCCAGGCAGAAGTCTTCATCCGATGGGGCAGAAGAGGACATCCAGACCGGCAGAAGTCTTCATCCTATCTGGGCAGAAGAGGACATCTGGACCAGCAGAAGGCTTCACCAAGCGGCATCTTCTATCTTCTTCCATCCGACGAGGAGCGGCTCCATCTTGAAGACATCCGGCACGGAGCATCCTTCCAGCAAAACGGACTAACGACGAATGACGGTTCCTTTAAATGACGTCATCCAAGATGGTGTCCCTCGAATTCCGATTGGCTGATAGGATTCTATCAGCCAATCGGAATTAAGGTAGGAAAAATCAGATTGGTTGATTTAATCAGCCAATCGGATTGAAGTTCAATCCGATTGGCTGATTGGATCAGCCAATAGAATTGACCTCACATTAGTTTAAACTTCTTGTAATTTTTTTTTCTGTAATTTATTGTTTTTTTTTTGTACTATAATTTATTTTAGTTAATTGTATTTAATTTTAGCTAATTGTAGTTAATTAATTTAATTAATTTAATGATAGTGTAGTGTTAGGTGTATTTGTAACTTAGGTTAGGATTTATTTTACATGTGATTTTGTAATTATTTTTACTAGGTAGCTATTAAATAGTTATTAACTATTTAATAGCTATTGTACCTAGTTAAAATAAATACAAAATTGCCTGTAAAATAAAAATAAATCCTAAAATAGCTACAATGTAATTATTAATTATATTGTAGCTATCTTAGGGTTTATTTTATAGGTAAGTATTTAGTTTTAAATAGTAATACTTTAGTTAATAATAGTAAATTTATTTAGATTTATTTAAATAATAATTAAGTTAGGGGGAAGTTAGGGTTAGACTTAGGTTTAGGGGTTAATAACTTTTTATAGTGGCGGCGACATTGGCGGTGGCAGATTAGGGGTTAATAGATTTAATAGGCTATCTGGGCTATGGCAGTTTAGGGGTTAATACTAGAATAGGTTTATTGCGGTGTGGGCTATGGCGGTTTAGGGGTTAATAATTTAGTTATTACTTGCGGTGTGGGCTATAGCGGTTTAGGGGTTAATACATTTATTATTAGGAGTGAGAGGGGGATTGCGGATATAGGGGTATACGTGTCAGGCTTATTTTTGGGAGGCGTGTTAGACAGTTACGGGAGATTTAAAATTTTAGTTCGTTTTCTTAGGCGCCGGCAGTTTCTACAGTGCCGTAAGTCACTGGCGTCTACAGAAATTTGTATTTACGCTCATTTTTGGACATTGCTAGTTTATCAGACTTACGGCACTTTAGGAACTGCCGGCGGGGTATATGTAATACCCCGATGTGCGAGGGGAGATTACGGGCGGCGCGGGTTCCCTCGCTTGCGCCGAAACCTACGCCGTATATCGGATCGTGTCCCTAATCTGGCCCTAAATATGTTCTTTAAAGAAAGGCTATTAAACACGTGCAATATATGTGCCCTTTAAGAAACAGAGGGATTTGACTTTACATTTAACTCATGCTGTCTATAATAAGTAATTTATAAATAATCATTCTCCATGGCCTTCATATCATTATCATTATCATTTATTTGTATAGCGCCGCCAAATTCCGTAGCGCTGGGTACAATGATAGGGGTATACAATGACAAAGATTTGTGATAAAATACAAAACATAACAAAACTAAACAAATCTAGCACAGGAGGAAGAGGGCCCTGCTCTGGAAAACTCACAGTCTATAGGTTTAGGATGCAGAGACATAAGGTTGGGGTAGCTTGTTACATCAGTTGTATTTGCAGCAGTGAGTCAGGCAGTTCATGTACATGTATTAGTCTGGTTCGGATGCGGGATGGAGGAGAGATGGTAAGCCTCTCTGAATAGGTGGGTTTTCAAGGATCGTCTGAAGCTATACAAGATTGGAGACAGTCGAGCGGGGTAGAGAGTTCCAGAGGACAGGAGCAGCACGTGCAAAGTCTTGGAGGCAGGAGTGGGATGTAGAGATAATAGGAGTGTAGAGACGTAGGTCAGAGGTTGATCAAAGAGGACGGGATGGGGAATATTTCACGATGAGAGAGGAAATATAGTTGGGAGTTAGACTGTTGAGTGCTTTGTAGGTTAGGGTTAATACTTTAAATTGTATTCTGTAGTGTATGGGGAGCCAGTGTAGAGACTGGCAGAGCAGAGCAGCTGATGTAGATCGTCGACTTAGGTGGATGAGTCTAGCAGAAGCATTCATAATAGATTGGAGGGAGGAGAGGCGGTGTTTTGGAAAGCCATTTAAGAGTAGATTGCAATAATCAATGCGTGACAGGATGAGGGAATGAATAAGTATTTTTGTAGTTTTTTGAGTAAGGAAGGGATGAATTCTGGAAATGTTGCATAGGTGTGAACGGCAGGATTTGGTAAGCGTTTGTATATGTGGGTTGAATGTGAGTTCTGAGTCTAGTGTGACCCCAAGGCAACGGACCTAGGGTGAGGTGTTGAGAATAGAGTCTCCAACCATCAGAGAAATGTCAGGTGTTGGATGTCTTGAAGAGGGGGGGATAAGAAGCAGCTCAGTTTTGGACAGATTGAGTTGGAGGTAGTGTGAAGACATCCAAGAGAAAATTGCAGAGAGGCAGTCAGAAATCTGGTTGAGTAAAGAGGGAGAGATATCAGGAGAGGAAAGATAGATTTGGGTATCATCAGCAAATAGGTGGTACTGGAATCCAAATGAGGCTATGAGTTTTCCAAGGCAGGATATATAAAGAGAGAAAAGCAAGGGACCCAAGACAGAGCCTTGTGGTACTCCAACTGAGAGAGGCATAGGATCACAAGATATGCTGTTAAAGGAAACTGAAAACAAGTGGTTTGAAAGATATGATGCAAACCAGGAGGGGGCTGTGTCTCGGATGCCAAATGAATGTAGTATTTTTAGGAGGAGAGGATGGTCAACTGTGTCAAAAGCTGTGGATAGGTCAAGAAGAATTAGTAAGGAGTAATGGCCTTTTGCTTTAGCTGATAACAGGTCTTTTGCTTTAGCTGATAACAGGTCATTTGTTACTTTAGCAAGAGCGGTTTCTGTTGAGTGTTTAGGGCGGAAACCAGATTGTAGTGGATCAAGTAAGGAGTTAGTTGTGAGAAATTGAGTTAGCCAATTATAGACTAGTCGTTCCAATAATTTTGAAGCAAAGGGAAGTAAGGAGACCGGTCGATAGTTAGAAGGTGTGGAGGGGTCAAGCGAGGGCTTTTTTAGGATTGGTATAATTGACGCATACTTGAATGTGTCAGGAAATGTGCCAGCAGTGAGAGATTGGTTAAAGAGATGAGTTAGGGTAGGGGTTAGTGAAGCAGAGAGAGAGGGAATAAGTTGTGAAGGAATAGGGTCAAGTGGGCAGGTTGTGGATGAGCCAAGAATAGGAGTGCAGAGACTTCTTCCTCTGTTACAGGAAGTAGCATAGATTTTTGTTAATAGAAGGGGTGGGTAGGATCGCTGGGTTTGCGGGGTGCGAGGTGCAGATCTCTTTTCTAATGGTGTCAATTTTATTTTTGAAGTGATCAGCAATAATTTGAGCAGTGAGGTTGGTAGTGGGCGGGGGGACAGGCGGACGTAGAATGGAGTTAAAGGTTGAGAACAGTTTTCTGGGGTTGGATGCGTGAGATGACAAAAGGGAGGAGAAATAGTCTTGTTTGGCCAGGCTGAGCGCAGAGTTGTAGGACTTAAGGGTGAATTTATAATGTTGGAAATCAGCAAAGGTGTGTGATTTCCTCCACTGCCGTTCAGCGGCCCGTGAGCATTGCTGAAGATATCTGGTCTGTTTAGTGTGCCACGGTTGCCGTCGAGTGCTTGATGTACGTCGAAGAGTGGAAGGTGCAGTTTTGTCAAGTGTTGATTTTAGTACCGAATTATACTGTAGAGTCACGAGGTTTGGACAAGAGAGGGATGAAATGCCAGAGAGCAGAGGTCTCAGTTGAGTGGAAAAGTCTGTGAGATCCAAGTCATTTAAATTCCTGAGAGGTAGCAGTTTTTTGGGGGCTTGCAAAGATGTAGCAGGTAGAGTAAGAGACAAAGTTAATAGATGGTGGTCAGAGAGAAGAAAGGGGAAGTTAAGGTAGTTGGAAACAGCACAGAGATTTGTGAAGACCAGGTCTATGGAGTTGCCTTCACAGTGTGTTGGAGATGTTGTCCACTGGGACAGGCCTAAAGAGGTGGTAAGGGATAGAGGTTTAGAGGAAGCAGGTGTGTTAGGCTTATCAAGGGGTATGTTGAAGTCCCCTAAGATGAGAGAAGGGACATTAGAAGAGAGAAAATGTGGAAGCCAGGCTTCAAAGTGGTACAGAAATTGTGATGCTGGGCCAGGGGGCCGATAGATAACTGCAACACAAAGAGCTATAGGGGAGAAGAGGCAGATAGCGTGAACTTCAAAAGATGAGAAGGAAAGAGAGGGGGGTGAAGGAATGCAGTGAAAGGTACTGTGTGGAGACAGGAGAATTCCTCCTCCTCCTCCTTGTTTGTCTCCAGGCCTGGGAGTGTGACTGAAGTGCAGGCCGCCATAGGACAGAGAGGCTACAGCAGTTGTGTTAGAGGAGGAGAGCCAAGTTTCAGTGAGGGCTAACAGGTTAAGTGAGCGTGAAATAAATAGGTTGTGAATAGATGTAAGCTTATTGCATAGTGATCTGAGGGAAGCAGAGGGTGGACCTGGGTTAGGCGAGACATCCCCAGCTGCAAGAAGAAGAAAGATAGTGAGTGAAAGGAGATGAGAATGTGTCTTATGTGAGTTTTTAAGTTTAGGATCAGTAAAGCATGGCTGGCTGAGGGATGTGAGATAGGAATAAAGTTCATGTGTGTTGTAGAGGGGGGAAGGTAGAAGAGAAGGAGAAATATGAATGAGTGCTGCTTGTGAATGGGAGAGCTGTGACTTTAAGGAGAAGGGAGGAAAAGGTTAAAGCAGGCATTAGAAAGTGTTGCATGTTTGCATTTCATAGTGAGATTCTGTTGGTTTTCAAGTTGTTAAAATACTAAACAATGTGAAATATTTTGGTTTCGGTCATTTATCTTTCAAATTTACCATACCATTCTAAAACTTACAAACTATGAAAGTAGAAATTTATAATGATGCATTCTTAATTGTATTAATTTACCACATAAAGCATATATTACTCAGAGACAGACATCAAATTATCTACTCTTTGAAAGTAATTATCTTTAGAACTCTCTAATGTTTAATTGATATGGCTGTCATAATTAATTCGCTTACTGAGCTCAGCTTGGCCATGATAAAAAAAAAATGTTTATAAATGGTACAAATATTAAATAATTGTGCAAGTATTATAAGCAGTCTCTTGTTTTAAGCTGGCGGATACATATCACCATTTTGTATAATAAATTATACTTTGAAAAATGAAATACAACTACTGCTACTATACTACTACTAATAATAGTTACTATTATTATTATTAGTAAAAGTATTAACATTAATATTATCATCATCATCATCATCAAATATTGATCACTTTGATGCAGTCATAATATATAATTTTGATTTTCTGAATGTATAAATTCTAAATATACCATATCGCTATGTATTATCAGATTACCTCACTTCCTCTAGATGCATATCTCCTTAATAATTGGCTATCTCATTCTTTATTAAAGGGACATGAAATCCAAAATTTTTCTTTCATAATTTAGATAGAGAATACAATTTTAAACAACTTTCCAATTTACTTCTATTATTTAATTTCCTTCATTCTCTTGTTATCTTTTGCTTAAAGGTTTATCTACGGAAGCTCAGGATCAGCAAAGAACTTAGGTTCTAGCTGCTGATTGGTGGCTGCATGTATATACTGATTGTTATTGGCTCACCCATGTGTTCAGTTAGAAACCAGAAGTGCATTGCTGCTCCTTCAACAAATGATACCAAGAGAATGAAACAAATTATATTATAGACGTAAATTAGAAATTTGTTTAAAATTGTATTCTCTATCAGAATCGTGATAGAAAATTTACATCAAAATGAACAAAAGAAAACACAAAACTAGAGTACCTTAGCCAGCATCCTCTCATCCTAAATAAGTAAAAAAAATCCACAGTCCCAGATTAAGGTAAGAAGGTTTAGATTTCAAAAGACCATAAATACTAATGTATAGAACAGGGGCAAAACTACAAGGGGTGCAGAGGTCATAATTGCGACTGGGCCCCCAAGAGTGTATGAGTATGTGTGTATGTATGTATGTGACTGTGTGTGTATTTATGCATGTATGTGTGTGTGTGTGTGTGTGTGTGTGTGTATGTTTGTGGAACCAGCAAATTACAGACCTTGTTACTACAGCATGGGGAGGGGGCCAGGGGGTAAACAGTGTCACTATACAGTACCACTATATACAGTACGGGGGGCCAGACCATGTCATAGACTACTGTGATCACTTTATAAAGTACTGGGGCGGGTAGGGTCAGGCCAGCCATCTCACCGGCAGATTACAGACTGTGTCACTGACTCACTATATTCAGTACTCGTGGGTTAAACAGTGTCACTATATACAGTAATAGGGGGTCAGACCATCTCACAGACTGTAGGCACAGGGTACCTGCTTTTGCAGACATGTAATCTGATTCACATTTGTTTTCTGTGTTAAATGTAAAAAAAAAAAAAAAGATATGTATCAAATTCACTTTTTTGTGGGGGCCTTCTTAGATTCTTGTACCTGGGCCCTGTGGTTTCTAGTTATGCCTCTGGCATAGAAAAACACTTTATTACAAAATATCCAATACAAAATATCCAATACACCAAACATGATTAACAAAAAAAATACTCATACATTAGAATAGAGCATAAATGAATGCCGGATTAGTAACGTAATTTGCACTAAATTAGTATGCAGTTCATCTTTAATGCTGATTTGTGTCAGTTAATAGCAGCAATATTCCATATTAATTCATTAATAGCAGCTATCAGCATAAACAACATTTCTTATCAAGCCATATGCTCAGAACATCTATATATTTCTAATCCAAATTGAGAATTAAAATCATATGTATAGGCAACTGGATACATAGTGAATCACATTATACTGGGAAATCACAGGGCTTGCAGGCATTCTCATGCAGGTACGATAATGAAGATGTTATCAAGCAAAGGCCCCTCTAGCATGCGGCAAGTGTACAAAGGTTAATTCACGCCCAGAAGTACTCTACAGGAGAATTATCTCAAGAGTCTTCACTGAGAATTTTAAACAATCTCACCCGCTATACCGTAATGTTTCTTATTGCTATGTCACCTCTCCATGGGGTTAAGCTGCTAAATGTGTTAACCTGGTTACCTAGTCTCCTTAGTTCAATCTAATGGTTCCCAACTTCAATAGTAAACCTGGCTGGTCAAGCCGGGTAGGTTAAAAGTGCTACACGTGTTTCGCTGCTCAGGCTAATTCACTGCAGCTTCCTCAAGGCACAACTGAGCTGCATTAATCTCTACTGATAGGGAATTTAAACAGTGTCTCATCTTTCCTATTTATGCTCCATCTTTAAATGATTATTTCCAAGTTTTTAAGGTGGGTGATTTAAGGGGTCATAGCTACTACTATATCCCATTGCAGAACCATTCTTTTTAGGCTATCTCACTTTAATTATAAGAGTAAGTAAACCTTAAATTCAAAGAGTTATTATCTAACATAATCATAAATCTATCTTGTTCTTCATTAGAGCCATTCCATATTACTAATACATCATCTATGTATCAAATATATAGACTCATGTATTCTTCAAAATGTCAAACTATATCAAATACATTTCAGCCTCCAATTTTTAAGTAAAGGCAGGCATACGTGGAGGTACTCCAATATTTGATGATACATTTTCTTGTCAAAAATAAAAAAAGTTTTTTGTAAAGAACAAATTCCAACAGAGCATCAAGAAATATGTATGGGATATCTATTCCTCCCCTCTTTGGCATTGATAGTTTCTGCATGGCCCCATACCCAAAATATGGAGTATAGAGGAATACTCCTCCATTGTCAGACTGTCCAATTTTCATAGGACATCCCTTGTGTCTTTTACATACAATCTTAAAGTTTCCACAAATGGTTGGAGACGATAATCCTTATATTTTGACACTTTCTCATTAAGGGAGCCTTGTCCTGATATAATTGACCTTCCTTGAGGAGGATTCCTCTTCTTATGCCACTTAGGGATAGTGTAAAATGTAGCTTTTTTTTTTTTCTTAACAAGCATATAGTCTAATTCTGTTTTTTTTTTTATTCCCTCATTAAGGGTTCCATTAGGATAAATTACAACTCCAATTAATATTCGATGGTGGGGTGTTCACTATTGAAAACCACAACATCCCCTCCCTTATCTGAAGTGAAAAAAAATATATTATTTTTTTTATTTAAAGAAAGGTACTGTCCACTTTATTTGGGGGTCAATTGGGGCAGATTTTGTTAATTAACCAGAGATTAATTTTGCTTAGCACAAAGTGCTCCCACAAGCTCACAAGAGCATTAACCAGCCACTTTGCCCCTTTACGGGCACACAATAAATTAGCGCTCCACTTTTAATCTAGCCCTATAAGTGTAATTTATATCTATGCATATAGGTATCATGCAGATACTAAACATTAATCATGAATATTTTCATTAACAGTGGAGATCCTTAGAGATAAGATCTATTGATATCTCTTTTATACCTATTATATGAGTAATTTTCTATGTATGCACATATGTTTATCATGCAGATACTCAACATCTATCATGAATATTTTCATCAACATTGTACATTGTGTATTCATTTTATAAGTACATGCAGTCTCTGCTTATTCTGGACATGAATTTACAAGTATCTAATGTGTACCTGTTGGTCTATATGTGGTGCTTATCTAGTAAATAATGCCACATGACAGGCTAAATAGTTTAGGATTCTTCAGGAAAAATAGTTTGGATATCCAGACTGATTCCTTTTGTCCTTCAAGAGATCGGGAGTTTTGTTCTCTTTGAAGCAGAGTCCACCTCATTGACCAGTGGTCCTGTCTCATGTTCCCAGAAAATCCTTCAGAAGCAGCAGCCTTTATACAAGCAATTGGAGGATATCCGAATAATTAATCCCAGTACTGGTATTGCCTCAGGGTAAAGGAGTTTACTCCAATCTGTTCTATGTCTAAAGAGATGTACAGTCCTGTCCTAGATTTAACAGTCCTAAGCATGATTGTCAGGGTTCCCATTTTTCTAATGGGAATGATATGCGCAATTTTACCCTTAATCCAAAAATGTCAGTTTATGGCTACTTTGGACCTTAGGGATGCAAATCTGCACATCCCTATCCACAGGGATTACTTTCAGTTCTTCAGGTTTGCATATCTGGACAGACACTAACAGTTTGTCACTCTTCCATTTGTTCTGGCTATGGCTACAATGTTGGCGGTAGTCAGCCCTCAGGGCATTTCAGTTACAACGTATCTGGATGACATAGTAGTACAAGCCTTATCCCTATCATGAGTATTGCTCATACTCACAAGCTTCTGTCTTTCTCCAAGACCCCTAATTTTTTCCTGCTACAAGGGTAGTATTTCTAGGAGTCATAACCTCACAAAATAAAGATTCAGAGGGTGTGTCTCTCCCTGCAAGGAGATCCATTTCCATCAGTAGTTCAGTGCATGGAGGTGGTGGATCTTATAGTCACAGCTTCAGATGCATTTCCTTTTCCCCATCTTTACTTCAGACCCCTTCAATTGTCTTTACTACCTCAGTGGTCAAAGAATCATCTACACTTGGAACAAGAGATTGCTTTGGATTTTTCCATCAGACAATTTTTCTCTTGGTGGATAAAAAATTCTTCTTTGACCATTGGGGCATCCTTCCTTCGCCAGTCATGGGTTATTGTGATGACGGACACCAGTCTCTTAGGCTGGGGGCAGTCTGGAATTCTCAAAGAGTGCAAGAAGTCTGGTCTCCTCTAGAGGCGTGGTTACCAATAAACATCTGGAACATCAAGCAATTCTTTGGGCTATTCAGTTCTGGCCCATTATTTGAAGGAGGAAAAGTTTATACATTTCCAGCCGGACAATGTCACAGCGGTAGCCTACATAAATTATTAAGGGGGAAACTGCAGTCCATTGGCTATGCAGGAAGTGTCTCAGATTCTGTCTTGGGCTGAGAGGAATCATTGCTCCCTATTGGCAATTCAGGGAGGTGGATTATCTTCATCATCAATCGGTCCATCCAGGAGAGTGGTCTCTCTATCAGGACATTTTAATCGCTTAGTGCTTAAGTGGGGTTTCACAGACATAGATCTGATGGCCTCTCACTTAAGTCACAAACTTCCAAAGTGTTGTGCAAGATCAAAAGATCCAAAGGCTCACATGATAGACACCTTAGTATGTCCATGGGAATTTCATCTAGCATACCTGTTTTCTCCCTGTTTTAATATCAAGTGTTATATTGTGGACACTTTGATTTTTATATTGCCATTAAATTGTGGTTTTATTACAATTTCATCTTGAGAGTCTGAGCTTATTCGTTCCTATTGGACACAGGAGAAACCAGTATTCTGGCAGTGTCAGTGAGCAGGGACACTGTGAGATCCCAGTCTGTTTGATTTAGTACAATTGAGTGCTGCTACATTTGTGAGTATCATTTTGATTATCACATTATTTGTTTGTACCGACTATATCACACTAGAAGGCGCCTTTGTTTTTGTGATCCATTTCACAGAGAACATTTGCATCCAGATCCTGTACTCCTGGCAAAGCAGCAGACTCCAACCTGTGGGTGTGATTTCCAGATCATCTGCAATCTATGGGACTATTATCATAAAGGGATTGATTTTCATTTTTGCTGAAGAAGGTTCCATATACAGGTAAGAATTTATAGGACCTGGTTGTGTCCTTATCATAACATATTTGCTATTTAAATTTTAATTTGTATTGCAGATGTTTATTTGAATAATTGTATTAATATATTGTACTCTTTTTATATATCATATATCTTATTGTTTTATTTATATATTATATATTATTTTATGTCATATTTCAGTTATACATCACAGATATATGCATCTAGATTTGAGTAATAAGTGATCTAACATATCCCTTATATTTTGGGTTTATTGCGCTCCCTAGAGTCAACACAGTGGAAGTGTTGTAGATTTTTTATGTCTGTTTTCTTGGTATTCCTTTAGGGTTCCGATAATTCTTCAGTTTTTACAGGATGACCTTGACAAGGGTTTGTCTCGCAGCTCCCTAAAAGGTAAATTTCTGCTTTATCTGTTATTTTTCATAGGAAGTTAGCTAAACTTCCTGATGTTCAGATTTTTGTCCAGACGGTTAGAATTAAGCCAGTTGTGAGAGCTACTTCTCAATCCTGGAATTTGAATTTAATGTTTTCGATAGTACAAGGTCCTCCATTTGAACCAATGCATTCTGTTGATATAAAACTTTTATTTTGGAAAATTATTTTCCTATTAGCAATCTCCACAGCTAGTAGAGTTTCTGAGTTGTCAACCTTGCCCTGTGATTCTCCGTTTTTAATTTTTCACAAGCATAAGGCTGCAGTTATGATTTTTTTCCTAATATCTTGTTGTTCTTTCCTTGTATCCAGATCCTGCTAGCCCTAAGGATCAGCTTTTACATAATCTTAATCTAGTCAGGGCTTTAAAGTTCTATCTTCAAGCTACTAAAGAATTCAGACAATCTTCTAGTTTAGTTGTTCACTACTCCAGAACTTATAAGCGGCAGAAGGCCATTTAGGTATCATGGGCCTCTTAGTTCAAACAAGAGATTCACAAAGCTTACTTGGTGGTGGGAAAGTCACCACCTAAGTGTATCACAGCTCATTCCACAAGGGCTGTTGCAACTTCATGGTTTTTTAAAAGTGATGCATCTCTGGAGCAGTATTGCAATACTGCAATATGGTCTTCTCTGCATGTTATTTCCAAATGTTATCGTTCTGATGTTTATGCTTCTTCGCAAGCAGCTTTTGGCAGGAAAGTCCTTCAGGCAACAGTGTTGGCTGAATAGGAACTGCCAGAAAAATGGTCCCACCCTTTCCGTAACATAGAACATCTGCTTCTATATTAATCCAATATGTTATGGAGGACTTATATATATATATATATATATATATATATATATATATATATATATATATATATATATATATATATATATGTATAGTTAAAGATGCTGTTTTTCATGTGAATGATGTCAGAATTATTTTTAAAATACAGTCTCTCTTTTGTGCAAATTAAACCAACTAAAATAATAAAACAAGCATTTCTTTAGAAAATAATTTTTATAATTTTAATTTGCCCATCTACCCTCGATGCCTGAAATAAAACAAAGCTATTTATTAAATATTTACTTATGTGGTCAATATGTGCAGCAAAGTATGTTTACGTAGCTTGTTTTTCATAAAGAAATGTTAAGCTATAAACATATTGCATTTTATCTAGTTCAAGTCTTTGATATCCCTTTTAGCATTTTCTGTTTGTTTTATTTAAAAGAAAAAAAAAGAATGTTTCTCAGGTTGCGTTTGACAATGATGAGAATCAAAGAACCTGAGTTGAAAGCTGTTACACAGTAAAAGCTAACAGAGTATAAGTTCTTGGTACTACAACTGTTAAAAATGCCAAGGGCACAGTATAATTGTTCTTCCACATAGTAACAACTTACAGGTGTCATAACAAGATCCAAATTTCTCTCATAGGAGAGAATCTTCTTTCAAAGCAAGGAGAATGAAATTGAGCTAAAGGCACCTCAAACTCGCTGTCACTATTATGGAACACACTGCCAATTCAATTTCCTCTCTGGTAAAAACCTAATTAGGCTCACATCATGTTCCTGTGATCTTGAAATTGAGAAAAAAAAATGAAATGCAGCTACTTAAAATTGAGGTTTTCAAAATGCAGTTGAATGTAATTGTTTTATGATTGGTCTGTGACATTTTTGTTATACTAATTGAAGGAACAGTGAGCCATGCACATCATAACTGACATAAAGAAGCTAAGTTTCTAGTCGTTGTAGCAGACTAAACTTTACTAGTGGAATAATCTTATTACAAAATCTTATGAGTATCAGAATAAAGTGTGAATAAATTTCAATGTAATAAAAATGCAGAGCGTTTGGAGCAGGAGTCATGTAAAATCCATTTTTTTCATATTTGACAACAAAGATTTCTTAACTATATAGCTGTCTGAAAGCTATAGATTTGTCAATTTATGTCAAAAATAAACAATTGAGAGGAAAATATATAATTCTGGTTCTCTCTAAAATAACTTCCTGAGGTGACAAATATATGGAAGCTGTTTTAAGTATTTACTGTTTTAAGTCTATATCTGCCAACTGCACCTGTTTTCCAGGAAGTTTTCCTCACTTTGGGATATTACGTACCTTGGGATTTTTATTTAAAATGTTTTTGAAAACAACTTGAAAAAGGCTTTCATTATTTACTTTGCCCCTTTTCATTTAACGTGGCTCTGAAAATTGTGAATTTTTTGATCTGCAGAATTGGAAATGCACACAGACTTTTTGAGGTTAACGTTTATATAAATATATCAATAATAATGACTGTGGCTGGCCTTGTCTTCTCTAGTAGCAAACCCATATTGGTTCTTCTTAGTAAGGCAAGTAGGAGGTTGAGTTTGGCTATTAAAAAACAATTACAGCAAACAAGTTGCTAATTAGTTTTAAAACTCTTCAGCCTCGCCAAAAAGAGCAGTAATGAAGCAGTGGTCTAAAGACCGTTGCTCCATAACCGTGTCTGACTGCTCTGATGAGGAGGAAAGGAATTGCCACAATACAACCGGGTTGATTGATACCCCCTGCTGGCGGCCCATTGGCCGCAAGTCTGTAGGGGGCGGCGTTGCACCAGCAGCTCTTGTGAGCTGCTGGTTCAATGCTAAATACGGAGAGCGTATTGCTCTCCACATTCAGCGATGTCTGTCGGACCTGATCCGCACTGTCGGATAAGGTCCGACAGACATATGATAATTCGGCCTCAATGTATTTATTCTTTTCATGTGTTTCATGCTTGACTAGATTGGCTGAAGGCACTTAAAGTGCTAAGTTTCAAATGTCCTGTATGTCTATCAACCTCTTGCCAGCTAGTTCATGTTCAAAATTAACAGTGCCAATAATAAAGTGCAGGTTCCTGGTTCAAACCGAATGTTACAGTACTTAATTCTAACACAAAAGGTATGCATTGCAAGCAAATCTTATTATATCCTTTTCTCTGACATTAAAACCGCACAACCTCTACGATCCCTCTTGATCTAACACTTTATGACAAAAAGTATTTGACAAAATAGTAACACTGTAGCAGTGTTAGATAGATAAATAGACAGACAGACAGACATATAGATAGATAGATAGATAGATAGATAGATAGATAGATAGATAGATAGACAGACAAATAAAGATAGACAGACAGAAAGACAGAAAATTGTTATTTCATTTTGGCCAATATTCATTAAGGGTGTTGTCAGGAGCATAACATAGGGGTCTCAGAAGTATCAATTAAGACTGACCTCACACCTCTAGAGGGTTCAGGACCTGCCCAGAACATATTGCATATTGACTGAGACAGGAATCAATCAGCCCACAATGAATATGCTAAATTGTTATTGAATAATGTCAAATTTAACCTTTGAGGCCTTTTCTACCAAATAGTGTAATTGTGAACTTTTTGAAGCCTGCTTTAAAGGTGTTTTCTGCCTTTAGAGTAATGTTTTTAACAGTGTCAATGAATCATCTATTTTTTTTCTTGCTTGCATTTCTCTTTTCATTTGTTAAAAGCAAGGTTGTTAAAGGGATATGAAACCCAACATGTTTCTTTCATGATTCAGATTGAGCATGTGATTTTAAACAACTTTCTAATTTACTTCTATTATCAATTTGTTTTTGTTCATTTGGTACCTTTTGTTGCAAAACAGTAATGTAAGCTGAGGTGCCAGCCTATTTCTGGGCCACTATATGGCAGCAGTTTTGCAATAATGTTATCCATTTGCAAGATCACTAGAAGGCAACACTATTTTCTGCCATGTAATACTCCAGATGCCTACCTAGTAGGGATGGGCGAATGTGTTTATATTCGAATTCGAATGTTAGAACGAATGTTATTGTAGAAATTCAATTTACATAATAGAATGTTGATAAGAACGAATATTCTTAAAAATTAAATTTTCAAATGTTATTTACATTTTTCAAATGTCACATTTGAATTTGAATTTCACATTTGAATTTGAATTTCACATTTGAATTTGAATGTCACTTTCAAATTCGAATATTACATTTATAAAACACAATTGTAGACTAGAAACACTATTTTGAATGTCACATTCTAATCGAATATCACATTCAAATCGAATATCACTATCGAATTTTAATATTACATTTATAAAACTCAGTATTAGACTAGAAATACTATTTTGAATTAGAATGTCACATTTATTAAACACAGTTGTAAACTAGAAATACTATTTCGAATTCAAATCCACATTCAAATTTGAATATTACATTTAAAAAAAACAGTATTTAGACTAGAAATACTATTTCAAATTCAAATGTGACATTCGAATGTAGCATTCGAATTTGAATATTAGATTTATTAAACACAGTTGTAGACTAGAAATACTATTTCGACTTTGAATGTCACATTCAAATTCGAATATTACATTTCGAAACTTTTATTAAAAAATAAATACATTTTAATTTTGGTTTCCCATTATTTTAAATATAAGATTTTTAATAAAAATTATGTCTTAATCAATACTGGTCACACCCATACTCAACACATACGATATAGCAGAATTATACATTTCATAAACTGCATCCATTTTTGGTCACTTGGCCTTTTTTATACAGTAAATATTGATACCCAACACTTTTAGCCCACATCTATATCCAAAATATATTAATTATTATATAATATTATATTATATTATAAAATTCTGCCTGTTTCTAAGCCACATGCTTTTGTATTTGTTTTTCACAACAGGAGACTGCTAGTTCATGTGGGCCATATAGATAACAGTGTGCTCATGCCCGTGGGTTTTGCACAACACAGCTAAAAGTCAATAGATAATAAATTAAAAAAGTAATGTGATCAGGGGGCTATCAAAATAAGTTTAGATACAAGATAATCACAGAGGTTAAAAGTATATTAATATAACCCTGTTGACTGTGCAAAACTGGGGAATGGGTAATAAAGGGAATATCTATCTTTTTAAACAATAAAAAAATGTAAGTTCACTGTTCCTTTCATTTTATTATATATTTTTTTTCAAGTTTCTTTTGTTTGCTGCTCATGTTGTCATCCATGTGATATGTTTTCTTTCTATAACAAAAATGTATTATTTGCATTTATTTTTCATGATACCTGTTTTAGGATTATCTGTACAAATTATTTACTGAACAAATATTGATTTGGTATTTTGGGACCAGAATGATCTATTACATAAAATAATTTTTTGGTGAAAAAGACATAGCTACTCCTTCATTATCAATAATGGGCCAAACACTGCAGCATCTGATTGGCTGTAGTGCATGAACCCTATTTAAAAAAAATGTGATTTTTCATGTCATGAGGGTAGAGAAACAGGATATTTAAACTGCATTCTAATGAGATAATAAATGATACAGATTTATTATAGCATGCTGTTAGTGCCTAAATCAATGGTATATTTAGTTGTTGTGCTGTAAAAGGAGATCTACTGCCCATCTCCCTATGACCCATAACAGTTTTTACTACTATTTTCCTTATATATTTATCCAAACCAGAAGCCAAGAACACATTAATATATAGTAAAATGAATACATAAAACTTCTGGAGAAAATTGGAGTGGGAAAGCATCATGCTATGGAACTGCCACCTAAGATTTGTTGCTGCTCCAAATTTTGCTGCCCTATGCACAGGCCTCATTGGCCTAGGCCAAAATACTTCCCATGTAATGAATGATATTCGACAAAGGAGTAAAACACCTGGGTGTTGTTTCAATTGCTGTTAAAAATTATGTAAACTGGTGTTAACAAGAAGTGTCCCTAAAGGACAGTCAAGTCCAAAAAAACTTTCATGTTTCAAATAGGGCATGTAATTTTAAACAACTTTCCAATTTACTTTTATCACCAATTTTGTTTTGTTCTCTTGGTATTCTTAGTTGGAAGCTAAACCTAGGAGGTTCATATGCTAATTTCTTAGACCTTGAAGGCCGCCTCTAATCTAAATGCATTTGATAGTTTTTCACCACTAGAGGGCATTAGTTCACATGTTTCATATAGATAACATTGAGCTCATCCACGTGAATTTACCATGGAGACAGCTCTGATTGGCTAAAATGGAAGTCTGTCAAAAAAACTGAAATAAGGGGGCAGTCTGCTGAGGCTTAAATACAAGGTAAAAACAGAGGTAAAACGTGTATAATTATAACTGTGTTGATTATGCAAAATGGGGGAATTGGTAATTAAGGGATTATCTATCTTTTAAAACAACAAAAATTCTGGTGTTGACTATCTTTTTAAAGTTTATGGTCTGTGTTTCATAGTCCTCTAGTGTATACAGTTTACAACAGCACTGGTTTATCATAAACAGTGAGTGTGCTCCTGAACTAGTCAAGAGCAGGTAAAAGACTGACTTGCAGAGGAGCTTCACTGCATTGCGGTTCCTCAACAGGAGTGTAGCTGTGAGATCTATTCTCAGATGTGCACCCATGGACAAACTATAAAGCAAGTTAAACAAATTCAGGTAAAATAGCAGAACTGGAGAAAATAGGGCTATATATTGCAAGTGGAGCAAAAAAATATTAGTTAAAGCAATAACGCTCTTATTCTTGCGCTCATATTACAAGTTGTAAATAAAATGGTTGCACTTGAGCAAAAGTCTCTAACATCTGGAGGCCGATTAGCACAGCTATGTTAACTCCCTCACCTCATAGCCTTCTAGGGGTACGCTACAAAACTCTGTTCTGGATGTCACTTGAGCTGTAATCCAAAATGCACTCAAGTCAAAGGTGCATTAAGACATAGTTGAAAGACAATTGTACTTCACTCTGTAGAAAAAGTTATTTTTATTCCAGTTTAACACCATATCATATACCATATCATGTTAAAACACTTTTTAAAACATTTATTTCAATAATAAACACACACACATATGTGTGAAAGAATAGGGTGTGGAAAAGATATATTGGCTGCGCTAAACATTTTCTCGTAATTCTGTTTTACAATTCACTTGTGTGCTATTCCGAGCTCAGGGCTGATATATTGATAGCGCACCCTGAGCACCATTAGTAATGCAAGTCAGGTAAACAATTGTCCTTTGCAACTGACATCATATCAAAAAATTCTGTTCAAGTTGTTTATTAAAAAATGTCTGCCTTGCTATTTAAAGTATTACAATTGATATCACCAGTCTCTATCTGACTTGATGCTGACTTGTCTAATTAATTTGAATATAGAGATAAAATAATGTATTTCAAGTTGCCTAATCTTTACGTACTTATTATAGTAAGGATATATAAGCCTAATTATGATAAGTTTAAGGTATAAAAAAGTTAAAGCATATACCATAACTAATCACATTATTTAATTTAGTGAAAAATGTATTGAAACCATTAAAATGCAAGGTATTAATAAAATAGATTTTCATGTGGCTCGTTGCAAGTGATATGGGGTATTTTGAGGCTCATTTCACGCTACGGAAATAGCGAGCTTGTTATGAGTTGAAACTAAATGCATTCGCTTGAGCATTATTGAATTTAAGTTGTGTCCAGTTTGCAACTTCAGAGCTCTGGTTAACTGTTACGCAGGACAAAAAAGAGGCACAAAACACATCAAAAATACATTTAAATGTACAGTTACAATCACAATAACACTGTATGGCATTTTTTTTAAATACATTAAAAAGCTATAAGGGCTCAAAGATATGAGGTCTTAGGTGTTAACATAGAGATACATACATACGCAGGGAGCCCTTTGCAGTCAAGTAGCTGAAAGCATGAAAAATCATATGTATGCAATATTCATATTTAACCCCTTAACCCCTTAACGACCGAGGACGTGCAGGGTACGTCCTCAAAAAAAAGGCAGTTAATGCCTGAGAACGTACCCTGCACGTCCTCGGTGTGGAAAGCAGCTGGAAGCGATCCTGCTCGCTTCCAGCTGCTTTCCGGTTATTGCAGTGATGCCTCGATATGGAGGCATCCTGCAATAACCCCCCTTGGCCATCCGATGCAGAGAGAGCCACTCTGTGGCCCTCTCTGCACCGGACATCGGTGGCCGGTATCGTTGGTGGGTGGGAGCAAGTCTGGGAGGCGGGTGGGCGGCCATCGATGTGCCCAGTGGAGTGGAGGGGGGCGGGATCGGGGGCGGGAGGGGCGGGAGCACGCACGGGAGCGCGCGCGTGCACGGGGGGCGGCGGGCGGGCGCGTGCACGGGGCGGGAGCGGGAGGGAACCGCTACACTACAGAAAAATCAAGTACTTGAATTAACTTTTTGAAAGCTGTAAATAACAGCTAAAAGATGTGGAAGGGGTGGGGGGTTGATCTTGGGGGGGGGGGGGAAGCTACACTGCAGAAAAGGGTTTTTATTTAAAAAAAAAGGCACATTATTCACTAAACTGGGTACTGGCAGACAGCTGCCAGTACCCAAGATGGCGCCCATTAAGGCAGAGGGGGAGGGTTAGAGAGCTCTTTGGTGGGGGATCAGTAAGGCTGGGGGCTAAGGGGGGATCCTACACAGCAGCATATGTAAATATGCTAAAAAATTTTAAAAAAAAACCCAAATATAGCTTTTATTTTAGTACTGGCAGAGTTTCTGCCAGTACTTAAGATGGCGGGGACAATTGGGGGGTGGGGGAGGGAAGAGAGCTGTTTGGGAGAGATCAGGGGGTCTCATGTTTCAGGTGGGAGGCTGAGCTCTACACTAAAGCTAAAATTAACCCTGCAAGCTCCCTACAAGCTACATAATTAACCCCTTCACTGCTAGCCATAATACACGTGTGAAATGCAGCGGCATTTGGCGGCCTTCTAATTACCAAAAAGCAACGCCAAAGCCATATATGTCTGCTATTTCTGAACAAAGGGGATCCCAGAGAAGCATTTACAACCATTTGTGCCATAATTGCACAAGCTGTTTGTAAATGATTTCAGTGAGAAACCTAAAATTGTGAAAAATTTAATGTTTTTTTTAATTTGATCGCGTTTGGCGGTGAAATGGTGGCATGAAATATACCAAAATGGGCCTAGATCAATACTTGGGGTTGTCTACTACACTACACTAAATCTAAAATTAACCCTAGAAGCTCCCTACATGCTCCATAATTAACCCCTTCACTGCTGGGCATAATATACGTGTAGTGCGCAGTGGCATTTAGCAGCCTTCTAATTACTAAAAAGCAACGCCAAAGCCATATATGTCTGCTATTTCTGAACAAAGGGGATCCCAGAGAAGAATTTACAACCATTTAAGCCATAATTGCACAAGCTGTTTGTAAATAATTTCAGTGAGAAACCAAAAGTTTGTGAAAAAATTTGTAAAAAAGTGAACGATTTTTTGTATTTAATCGCATTTGGCGGTGAAATGGTGGCATGAAATATACCAAAATGGGCCTAGATCAATACTTTGGGATGTCTACTAAAAAAAATTATATACATGTCAATGGATATTCAGAGATTCCTGAAAGATATTAGTGTTCTAATGTAACTAGCGCTAATTTTGAAAAATAATGGTTTGGAAATAGCAAAGTGCAACTTGTATTTATGGCCCTATAACTTACAAAAAAAGCAAAGAAGATGTAAACATTGGGTATTTCTAAACTCAGGACAAAATTTAGAAACTATTTAGCATGGGTGTTTTTTGGTGGTTGTAGATGTGTAACAGATTTTGGGGGTCAAAGTTAGAAAAAGTGTGTTTTTTTCAATTTTTTCCTCATATTTTATAATTTTTTTTATAGTAAATTATAAGATATGATGAAAATAATGGTATCTTTAGAAAGTCCATTTAATGGCGAGAAAAACGGTATATAATATGTGTGGGTACAGTAAATGAGTAAGATGAAAATTACAGCTAAACACAAACACCGCAAAAATGTAAAAATAGCCTTGGTCCCAAACGGACAGAAAATGGAAAAGTGCTGTGGTCATTAAGGGGTTAATGACCACAGCACTTTTCCATTTTCTGTCCGTTTGGGACCAAGGCTATTTTTACATTTTTGCGGGGTTTGTGTTTAGCTGTAATTTTCCTCTTACTCATTTACTGTACCCACACATATTATATACCGTTTTTCTCGCCATTTCTAAAGATACCATTATTTTCATCATATCTTATAATTTACTATAAAAAAAATATTATAAAATATGAGGAAAAATTTAGTATTTTAGTAGACATCCCAAAGTATTGATCTAGGCCAATTTTGGTATATTTCATGCCACCATTTCACCGCCAAATGCGATCAAATACAAAAAATCGTTCACTTTTTCACAAATTTTTTCACAAACTTTCGGTTTCTCAGTGAAATTATTTACAAACAACTTGTGCAATTATGGCATAAATGGTTGTAAATTCTTCTCTGGGATCCCCTTTGTTCAGAAATAGCAGACATATATGGCTTTGGCGTTGCTTTTTGGTAATTAGAAAGCCGCTAAATGCCACTGTGCACCACACGTGTTTTATGCCCAGCAGTGAAGGGGTTAATTAGGGAGCATGTAGGGAGCTTTTTGGGGTAATTTTAGCTTTAGTGTAGTGTAGTAGACAACCCCAAGAATTGATCTAGGCCCATTTTGGTATATTTCATGCCACCATTTCACCGCCAAATGCAATCAAATTAAAAAAAAAATTACATTTTTCACAATTTTAGGTTTCTCACTGAAATCATTTACAAACAGCTTGTGCAATTATGACACAAATGGTTGTAAATGCTTCTCTGGGATCCCCTTTGTTCAGAAATAGCAGACATATATGACTTTAGCGTTGCTTTCTGGTAATTAGAAGGCCGCTAAATGCTGCTGCGCCTCACACGTGTATTATGGCTAGCAGTGAAGGGGTTAATTAGGGAGTTTGTAGGGAGCTTGCAGGGTTAATTTTAGCTTTAGTGTAGAGATCAGACTCCCACCTGACACATCCAACCCCCTGATCCCTCCCAAACAGCTCCCTTCCCTCCCCCACCCCACAATTGTCCCCACCATCTTAAGTACAGGCAGTCCTCGGGTTACAGACATCCAACTTAAGTACAACTCGTACTTACATACAGAGAAAATAGAGCTTTATCGACAATCCTTCTTTCCAGGATAATCCAAAATACTGAAAATCCAATTGTCACAAGGACAGAAAGTGATGTGAAATTTTCTGAACAGGGGCACAGATAGCAAAACAAACTTTATCCTATGCTATCCAAAACAAAAAAAAAATGTTTGGCTAGAGTTTCACCTAAAAAAAGTGCCTGTTCCAACTTACATACAAATTCAACTTAAGAACAAACCTACCCGGGGACTGTCTGTACTGGCAGAAAGTCTGCGAGTACTAAAATAAAAGTTTTTTTAAAATATTTTTTAGCATATTTACATATGCTACTGTGTAGGATCCCCCCCTTAGCACCCAACCTCCCTGATCCCCCCCCCCAAAACTGCTCTCTAACCCTCCCCCTCTGCCTTATTGGGGGCCAGTACCCAGTTTGCAAAAAAAAATGGGTTTTTTTTTATTTTTTTGACATTTTTTCTGTAGTGTAGCTTCCCCCCCCACAGACCAACCCCCACCACCTAACTGAAGATTTTTTTTATTATTATTTGTTTATTTTATTAAACTATTTTTTCATTTTTCTACACTTTTTTTCTGTAGTGTAGCGGTTCCCACCCGCTCCATCCCGTGCATGCGCCCACCTCCCCCCCCTCCGTGCACGTGTGCGCATCTGCGCGCGCCCCGGCCATCCCCGCCCACGATCCCGCCCCCTCCAGATCAGGAGGGCCATGGATGGCCGCCACCCGCCTCCCATACCGGCTCCCACCCACCAACGAAAAGAGCCACCAATCTCCGGTGTAGAGAGGGCCACAGAGTGGCCCTCTCTAAAAAATGTTATTACAGGATGCCTCGATATCGAGGCATCCTGCAATAACCGGAAAGCAGCTGGAAGTGATCAGGATCGCTGCCAGCTGCTTTCCAGGCCGAGGACGTGCAGGGTATGTCCTTGGTCGTTAACTGACTTTTTTTTGAGGACGTACCCTGCACGTCCTTGGTCGTTATGGGGTTAATAAAGTGTTTAACTGTGTATGTACTGTAAATATTTCACATTCCTAAATAGATATGTATGTATATATATATATATATATATATATATATATATATATATATATATATAAATCCAAAAGGAAAAAAGTGAATGGCTCTAGCACTGTTTCTTTTAAAAGTGAAAAAACCTTTATTAAGGTGACATAATGAACAAACAGCAACGTTTCGGGTAACGCAGACCCTTAATCATGCTATGGATTGCTCTGCAGCACAGCTTTAAATAGGCCAGATGGCTTAATTACAAACATATTAACTCCATATTGGCTAAACCTTTTATTGACCATTGATAGAAATTATTACTGCCATCTATTGGGCCAATTCATGAATTGCACATGTAGAAAAACAAAAGATTTTTTTTTTTTAAGTCTAAACAGGATATTAAGTACATAGGTAAAGTTAAACACATGAGCAGTGATGCAAAGTTTAATCATGACATCCAAAATTAAAATGCATATATATATGAAGAAAGATAAAATTTATAAAAACAAATGGAGATCATAATCTCTATTCAGACCTACAGGATGTAGAGTTTTTAGTTGTTGAATCCACCATACCTCTCTCTTTTTGAGTTCAAGTTCCCTATTCCCTCCTCTCCTAAGTTTAGGGATATGATCTATTATTTGGTACCTAAGTTGGCTAACAGTATGTCCCATTTCAAGAAAAGATTTTTTCAGCTCCGGTACAGGAAACGATACCGGAGGGGAGGAAAGAAACACCGGTCCCACTGGAGACACCCGCTCACAGCGGAGCAGCGTGAGAAACAAACAGCCGCAAAGGGGAAAGAAAAAAGTGACTCACTAAACTCAAGGTACCCACAAAACCTCCCTGACCAAAATCCCTTCGAACTTTCTCGATATACCCCTACTGATTTGATCCAACAGGAGAATGGTAATCCTGATATGTCTAATAGTTCATAATAGCAATATTGTTGTGAACATTTCTAAATATGCTCTATCTAAGGATGAATATTCTGTATTAGGCAAGGGGTTATCATTTTGTCCTACAAGTCATGTAAATGAATTTACTGTTGAAAAAGATTTATATAGATTTTTTCGCACTTTAAAATTAAAGGCACACTTTGGCAATGAAAATGATGGTATGGTTTGTGATACATCTATTGATAGTGATAATGCCATGTTTAATCTAAAGTCTTTAAAACTTAAGAATAAGTCTACCTTTGTTCCCAGTTCAACTAACCCAGGTGTTGAAACGTTTATTAAATTTGTTCAAAACAATGTGAAGAATTTACTATCACAGAAAAAGTTTAAACAAAAAGGTAATATTTCTTATGGAGAAAGACAGGAATTAAAAAATCTTGCAAAAAATAAAAACATCACCAGTAAAAATGCAGACAAGGGTGGGGCGGTTGTTGTATTAGATACTGAGTATTATGTACAAGAAATTTTAGGTCAGTTATCTGATGGTGGTATCTACCAGATTTTAGAGGGAGACCCTTTATTGAAGGTTAAGAAAGAAATTAAAATGGCAGTAGACACAGCTCTAAAAAATAATATAATTTCAAAATATCTTGCAAAATTCCTTATAAAAACTGATCCTATTACTCCTGTGTTTTATACACTACCTAAACTTCATAAAAACTACAATGCCCCCCATGGTAGACCTATCGTCGCCAGTACAGATTCTGTATTTTCACACATTGCTATTTTTATAGATAAGATTCTCAATCCTATTGCATCCAAACAAACCTCTTTCCTTAAAGATACAGGTGATTTGCTGAAAAAAAAACTTTCTAATATTTCAGATGTTGACAATGATATCCTTTTCTCATTAGATGTTGTGAGCCTTTACACATGTATCCCCCATGAAGCAGGTATTCAAGCTACTCTTGAATCTATTAAAAAAGAAACAAACTTCTCTTTGCAACAAAGTAATTTTATTGAGGATTTACTCAATATACTTTTATATCTCAATTATTTTCTTTTCCAGGACACATTTTATTTACAAAAACGTGGAACCGCGATGGGTTCGAATATGGCCCCTTCATACGCCAACACCTTTGTTAGCCAATTTGAGGAGAGAAATGTTTATACCAACCAAGACTTTAAAACCAAATGTAGGCTATGGCTTCGCTATATACAGGGAGTGCAGAATTATTAGGCAAATGAGTATTTTGACCACATCATCCTCTTTATGCATGTTGTCTTACTCCAAGCTGTATAGGCTCGAAATCCTACTACCAATTAAGCATATTAGGTGATGTGCATCTCTGTAATGAGAAGGGCTTATTTTAAGGAGGAAGTAGCCCCACCCTCAAACCCCCCAGCTGTATCTTCTTGAAATCTTCTGAATGAAGTGCTATCTTCCTAGTAATTGCATATCTATCCTCCTGGCCATGGAATTAAATGTGGAACTCTTCTTATTATAGCTCAAAGATCTACTACACAGTTACGAGGTTTGATTTAGTAGTGTGCTAGAGCCCTCCAACCCTGATGATTTTTTAGCAATACCACATGTTTCTATTTCAGAAAAGTAGCGAGTATCGAGAGGCCCCTAGAAATGACAGATGCCGAGGCTGTGGGGAGACCTTTGACTCAGGACATCGCAGCAAGTGTGGGATTTACAGAGTATAATAGAGCACCGGATAAGTGTAATTTGGCCCAAAATGGCGGCAACACTCTCCCCTATGATGTTAGGATAGCTCAAAGAGAGCCTACCAAGACCCAAAGGAGGTGTACTGACCTCTTGCCTGTATCCAGGAAGATAATTAAGATGCCAGAGTGGAGTCAGATGGCCCCTTTACGGGTCATCAGCCAATACCCTCTATTTCTCAAATGCTTTATCTGCAACAACTCCACAGAGACAGTTCTCATCAGCTTACCATTTGCCTGAGATGGGGTATAGGATTGGAGACACAATAATTCTTTGCAGCCCTGGGAGGTCTTACAAATACAGTGAAGGGTGGTAATTACTGTGATATGCACCATTTTATTATTGCATATTATCAGGCTAGTATTATACACATCTCTTTATCTAAGAGATCTGGAGTGAGTTAACTGCTAACCTTTCTATTTCAACCACCGGGTACTGTCCTGTAAGTGGTTGTGAACATAAAACTTTGGTTTTACTGATAGCTATGACAGGAGCTGGGTATGATAAAAATAATTTCTGAAAAGTTTTTATAACTTTCAGTCTAATGCTTTTTCTTATGGAGCATATTAACTATAGTGTATACAGGGAGTGCAGAATTATTAGGCAAATGAGTATTTTGACCACATCATCCTCTTTATGCATGTTGTCTTACTCCAAGCTGTATAGGCTCGAAAGCCTACTACCAATTAAGCATATTAGGTGATGTGCATCTCTGTAATGAGAAGGGGTGTGGTCTAATGACATCAACACCCTATATCAGGTGTGCATAATTATTAGGCAACTTCCTTTCCTTTGGCAAAATGGGTCAAAAGAAGGACTTGACAGGCTCAGAAAAGTCAAAAATAGTGAGATATCTTGCAGAGGGATGCAGCACTCTTAAAATTGCAAAGCTTCTGAAGCGTGATCATCGAACAATCAAGCGTTTCATTCAAAATAGTCAACAGGGTCGCAAGAAGCGTGTGGAAAAACCAAGGCGCAAAATAACTGCCCATGAACTGAGAAAAGTCAAGCGTGCAGCTGCCAAGATGCCACTTGCCACCAGTTTGGCCATATTTCAGAGCTGCAACATCACTGGAGTGCCCAAAAGCACAAGGTGTGCAATACTCAGAGACATGGCCAAGGTAAGAAAGGCTGAAAGACGACCACCACTGAACAAGACACACAAGCTGAAACGTCAAGACTGGGCCAAGAAATATCTCAAGACTGATTTTTCTAAGGTTTTATGGACTGATGAAATGAGAGTGAGTCTTGATGGGCCAGATGGATGGGCCCGTGGCTGGATTGGTAAAGGGCAGAGAGCTCCAGTCCGACTCAGACGCCAGCAAGGTGGAGGTGGAGTACTGGTTTGGGCTGGTATCATCAAAGATGAGCTTGTGGGGCCTTTTCGGGTTGAGGATGGAGTCAAGCTCAACTCCCAGTCCTACTGCCAGTTTCTGGAAGACACCTTCTTCAAGCAGTGGTACAGGAAGAAGTCTGCATCCTTCAAGAAAAACATGATTTTCATGCAGGACAATGCTCCATCACACGCGTCCAAGTACTCCACAGTGTGGCTGGCAAGAAAGGGTATAAAAGAAGAAAATCTAATGACATGGCCTTCTTGTTCACCTGATCTGAACCCCATTGAGAACCTGTGGTCCATCATCAAATGTGAGATTTACATGGAGGGAAAACAGTACACCTCTCTGAACAGTGTCTGGGAGGCTGTGGTTGCTGCTGCACGCAATGTTGATGGTGAACAGATCAAAACACTGACAGAATCCATGGATGGCAGGCTTTTGAGTGTCCTTGCAAAGAAAGGTGGCTATATTGGTCACTGATTTGTTTTAGTTTTGTTTTTGAATGTTAGAAATGTATATTTGTGAATGTTGAGATGTTACATTGGTTTCACTGGTAAAAATAAATAATTGAAATGGGTATATATTTGTTTTTTGTTAAGTTGCCTAATAATTATGCACAGTAATAGTCACCTGCACACACAGATATCCCCCTAAAATAGCTATAACTAAAACCAAACTAAAAACTACTTCCAAAACTATTCAGCTTTGATATTAATGAGTTTTTTGGGTTCATTGAGAACATGGCTGTTGTTCAATAATAAAATTAATCCTCAAAAATACAACTTGCCTAATAATTCTGCACTCCCTGTAGATGATGTCTTTGGCGTATGGAGGGGCCCTATTTCATCTTTAATAGATTTTGTGGATGAGCTTAATAAGTGCACTGATAGTTTGAGATTCACTTTAAATGTTTCTGACACCTCTATAAATTACATTGACACGATCATATACAAAAAAGATTCAGTTCTTAAAACAGATCTTTATGTTAAGCCAACTGATCGCAATACATTATTACAATATAATAGTTACCACCCTAAGAGAGTTTTTTCTTCTATTCCAAAAAGTCAATTTATAAGAACCATTAGAAATGTACAGGACAAGGATATGCAAGAAACTAGACTGGAAAAAATGGCTAGGAAAATTTAAAGAGAGAGGATATCCCCCATCTATGATCACTAGATGTAAAAATGAAGCTTTACATGAGAAAAGTGTTAAACTAAAGAAGAAGAATAAACGTATATTTTTTTCTTCAGAATTTAATACACATAGTGATCATATTGCTAATATCATTAAAAAACACTGGTATCTTCTGGGTAAGTTTAACCCCCATATATCTGAATTTCTAGTCCCCCCTATACACTCATATAGACGAGTGAAAAATATTAGGGATACCTTAGTTAAGGCTGACGTTGGCAGTACTGACACCAGTAGGATTACCTATCTTACTACTCCCAAAAAGGGCTCATACCCCTGTCTTCATTGTGCACCATGTAATGCTATGATAAAAGGTAAACACATAGCACAAATCAATGACCGAAAAATTTGGGAAATTAATGGGTACTATACCTGTGATACAGACTTTGTAGTTTACCTATTAAAATGCCCGTGTGGGAGGGGCTATGTAGGGGAAACTACACGCCCCATTAGATATAGGATTAGTGGGCATAAATCTTCAATTAGATGCCAAGATAAAACCCTTCTAGTTTCTTCCCATTTTCTTGAAATGGGACACACTGTTAGCCAACTTAGGTACCAAATAATAGATCATATCCCTAAACTTAGGAGAGGGGGGAATAGGGAACTTGAACTCAAAAAGAGAGAGGTATGGTGGATTCAACAACTAAAAACTCTACATCCTGTAGGTCTGAATAGAGATTATGATCTCCATTTGTTTTTATAAATTGTATCTTTCTTCATATATATATGCATGATTAAACTTGTCATGATTAAACGTTGCATCACTGCTCATGTGTTTAACTTTACCTATGTACTTAATATCCTGTTTAGACTTAAAAAAAAACATTTTTTTGTTTTTCTACATGTGCAATTCATGAATTGGCCCAATAGATGGCATTAATAATTTCTATCAATGGTCAATAAAAGGTTTAGTCAATATGGAGTTAATATGTTTGTAATTAAGCCATCTGGCCTATTTAAAGCTGTGCTGCAGAGCAATTCATAGCATGATTATGGGTCTGCGTTACCCAAAACGTTGCTGTTTGTTTATTATGTCACCTTAATAAAGGTTTTTTCACTTTTAAAAGAAACAGTACTGGAGCCATTCACTTTTTTCCTTTTGGATTTACATATGGGAGGTGAGCAGGACCCTCTGGCTACCGTGCACTTTTGCTAACCATTTCTGAATTGTTAATTTGTGCTTGACCTATATATCTGTATATGTCTATACCTATATATAATTATATATATACATTGAAGCTTATATTCTAGGTTCTACTCTTTGCGCGCATTGGGTTTTCGCTAGCGATCTAACCTTTTACTTTAAAATGATTATACAAGCACAACCTGACAAATGCAAAACCCTCCTCCTAGCAAAGTCAATGTACAAATGTGAGCACTAAATAGCACGCCACTCATAATCTAGCCCTCAGAAAGTAAATGCTTTTAACATCAAACATAAACATGTGGCGGAGCTAGCAGCCCATCATGGCGGGTGCAGTGGAATGAACTCCGTATCAGTCAAGGCTGAAAATACACTTATGTGAGAATGAAGCAGCCTCTATAGGCTACAAAAGTTGGGACATAGCCTCCTAATATTTGCTGTACCTCCGGATCCAGTTTTTAGGACTACTGCACCTATCATTACATCGCTTTTGCCTTAACGCTGGTTGATGCATCATCAAGGCCTGCTAGTGAACGGACTGGAACAGAAGGCTGTAATTAGAAGCAGCACGCTTTGTACTTGTGATCAAACAAAGTGATGGTGATTTTTATCTGTTGATCTTCACTAGAGGTATGTCGGTTGTGGTCTTAACCAGGCAATGTGATTGATGCGCCATAGAGGCCTAACTTTACACTCAACCACATTAAAAAGAAGCAGTCAGAGAAGCCACATCACAGGCTAAATTAACCACACAATTGAGGGTGGATTAATTCCTCACTGACCACACCGTTTTATATATTGATGCATACTATGTGACTGCCAAAACTTGAACTCTGCCCAAGCAATCTAGCACTCATTAATGTAAAGTATACTTTACTTGGATGGGCCTACCTTCATTTTAGATAAACAAAGAGCAGCAGGGGAGAGTATACAACTTTGGAAGCTAATCTAAAACATGTGTGTAACAAATAAACCCCTGCAGCCATATTGATGGGATCTTGTTTTATGCTCCAAACACAAAGATATATCTAAAAGTGATAAGTTAAGTTTGCCTGCATAAGCAACTTATCTCTCTATACAGCACTGTGGATTCTGCCATATTAGTATTCATTTTTGTAAGGGATCTTCCAGCTTTATGTGTCAGTAAACTGGCAAAATACATAAACTGTAGTGATATTACTGAATATATTCTAACCGGAGACGATCAGAACATATACATATCTACTTGAGCTTTTTACCATGCCTACGAAAAAACAGGGGAAAGAGCCAACAGGCTCAAAAGGTTCCAAGAGCTCACAAAATCCGATTATGAAAGAGTTCTTTAAACCACTTGAAGCTATCCCCACTTTTATTACTGGATATAAATGATTTAGGAGATAGAATAGAATATCTGGAAGAAGGGTCAGAACATTTCAACTCAGAGCTTGAGATGTTTTCCAGACAGTCGTATCAGCAAAATGTCACCATTGAGAACCTCCAAGCCCATGTCGAAGACCTCGACAATAGAGGAAGAAGGCATACGCTCAGAATTAGAGGCATACCAGAAGCAATTCAGCCACAACAAATGGGAGACTATCTACAAAGATTGGTCCAGTACCTCACAGATATGGAGGAACCTACTCCTACCTGGACCGAGCACACCAGGCACTTAGACCTCCCCCAAAGGACTCTGATCCACCAAGGGATGTGATCCTGAAATTTCAACTGTTCAAGGATAAAGACATCATCTTCACTGCAGCCAGGGGAAAAAGCAAAACATCCTGTTTGAAGACATACACCTACAAATCAACGTGGATATTAGTCCCCTTACATTGGCCAAAAGAAGAGAGGCTAGCTACCTTACCCAGCACTTACAAGCACTTAAGATACCATATAGATGGGGCTTTCCTTTCTGTCTTAGAGTGATCCGAGGATCACAGACATACATCTACAGATCTGGGAAGGATATTGATCCTTTTTGCAAGCAGCTAAATATATCCCTCCTTACTCTTCCTAAAGTAAATGTCAGTAGGCCTGAACAGAGTCACCAGGAAGGACCCGCACCTAAACCCCAAAGACCAGGAAAAGACTGAGAATGGACATGGATGAAACTAGACAAGTGCCTGCCTTACAGCCACCTACATAAACACTGCTAAGGACCTTTATCTGTCTATTTTTAAATTATTAAGTTTGATACACATGATATTGCAGTGACATACAGTAGATGCATCATGTTTTATGTTTTTTAACTTTATTTTATTATTTTTGTTCACTGTTACTAGACTATTTATCAACTAGAAACTGCTATGTTCTCTATTATTTAAACTGCAATAAAATATCCTAAGCCTTGACCTTTACCTCTTACCTATTGAGCTACCTAAAAAAACACAGGTTAGGTCAGGTCTTTAGTTATTTGAAGTATATTTCATTGTTTCTGAACATAATGTTCTTAAGTTTACTACTATTTTCTTAATTGTACGTTATTTATCTTATTCTTTTCTCCCAGGAAGTCTTCTGAACTTATTTGTCATCTTCCTCTCCCCTTCCTTAAAAACCTCTACTACCCTTCCTTGCTACAAACCACTGAATCGTAAGTACCCATGCAAACACTACAGATGGGGCCACATTATCAGGTACATTCTTACACTATTCATACATATAATTTGTCTAATCACCATAGATCTACCAATTCTGAATTGTGACTCGAAAATTATTTCACAAATTGTAAAGGGCCTCAATTCCCCAACAAAAAGGTCAATTGCCTTGAATTTGTTTCGCAGACGGGGGGGGGGCGACATCATCTTTGTACAGGAGACACACTTCTGTCAAGAGGGGGCTCCTGCCTGCTCCTCCAGAACTTATCCACTGGGCTACTTCTCACACAATACCTCCAAATAAATGGAGTTGGTATTCTCTGCATAGACGTCTACTGTTCCAATTGCTTTCTAAACACCAAGATAACGAGGGAAGACTTCTTATCCTTATAGGTGTTTTATACAACCAGCAAGTTACACTTGTCAATATTTATGCCCCTAATAGATGCTAGACTAAGTTTTTTAGACAGTCCCTAGATACACTCCTGACCTTAGCTAAAGTGGTTGTTATTTTTGCAGCAGACTTTAATGTAGCATTGTCACCTCTCATGGACTGTTCCCATGGCCGCAGCAGTATTCCCTCATCAGCATTGCAGAATATTAATCTCAAACTAAAAGCCTAATCACTAGTTGATGTTTGGAGGCTGCAGCACCCACGAACCAGAGAGTATTCCTTCTATTCTCCCCCAAACAAGACCTGTTCCAGGATTGACTATATTCTACTAAATCAACTTAGCTTACAACTGGCTGAATTTACTGCAATTTCACCAATTACTTAGTCAGACCATTCAATTACAATATTAGATATTCCTGGCCCTCAGCCCAACTTGCACAATATTGTTGGAGGCTAGTTGAAACCCTTACAAGAAATTTTGTTGTACAAGAACAGATTTCTCAGGCATTAACAGAATATTTTATGATTAACATGTCTGAATCTATTGCTCCTAGCACTTTGTGGGATGCATACTAGGCAGTAATAAGAGGCACCTTTCTTAAACACAAAGCACTTCCTAATAGGTCTAAGAGGTTAGAGTATAATACCCTAGAACAGAAACTAACATTAGAAAATGTTAATTTTCAAAATCCGTTAGATTCTAACATAAACCAGAATCTAATGCTCGCAAGATCAAAATTAATCTTGTACCTACATAAAGAAGCTTAAAGACATGCCTTTTTCCTAAAAAAAATATTTTTTAGAAGGCAATAGAGCAGGCAGGCTCCTAGTGAGAGCTTTATGTCAAAGATCGTTGAAGTCTTTTATTCAAAAAATTAGCACCACTGAACAAGTAGAAGTACAAGATAGCAAGACCATTGCAGCAGTATTCCATGACTACTATCGTAAATTATACAATCTTCCACCAATCAGCTCCCCTAAGAACCTTAGAAATATGGAGGACTACATTAGAGAAGCAGATCTAGCCAAACTTACAGAACAAAGATTCTACTCTACTAGACAAACCTACAACTTTATAAATTATGCAGGCTATTGACTCCTTACCTTCCCAAAAGAGAACCCAACGTTTTTTTCTAATATCTACAATAAACCTTTCAGCACATATTAACAACACACCTTAATAAACTTTTCAACTCAATAGATAAGAATGGATCTTTTTCTCTGGATCTTTTATCTGCCCATATCACTCTCATACACACGATAGGCAAATCCCCACTTGAATCTGACAGTTATCAGCCCATTTCCTTGATAAATACTGACGCAAAGATTTACGCCAAAATCATAGCAAATAGAATCAGCAAACATTTACCTCATCTTATACACGTAGATCAGGCAGGCTTTATTCTGTGTCGGGAGGCAGGGACAATACGATCAGAACCCTTCATCTGATCGATTATGCAACAACTTCAAATCTAGAGAGGTCATAGTCTCAACCGACATGGAGAAAGCTTTTGACAGGATGAATGGGGTGTATCTGCAAGCTACACTGAAAGGGTTTGGGTTTGGTTTAAAAATTATAAACAGAATTTTTAGTCTGTACAATAACCCAATTGCTAAGGTTAAGGTAAATGGTAACTTTTCAGAATCCCTCCCTATATGTAATGGAACCCTACAGGGATGCCCACTTTCTCCTTTACTTTTCGCTATAGCGATTGTTGAGCCACTTGCAGCTCATATTAGACTAAATCATAACATTACAGGAATTCCCTAGGATCTAATAACTATAAAGTAAGTCTATATGCAGATGATGTTGTACTGACTATTACTGACCCCGTCACATCTCTCTCAGCCGTGTTAGCTGAGTTTCCACACTTTAAAGATCTGTCACACTTTCTGATCAACAATCAGAAATCTAATATTTTAAATATTAACATGAACCCACAAAGGTTTGCTGAGCGTGCCCAAGTTTGCCCATATCAATTGAATAGCGACCAAATTAGATACTTGGGTGTGAATATTACCCCAAAAATGTCCTCCCTTTTTAAAGCTAATTACATTTTGCTTCTTCAGAATATTTTAAAAGACTGTTAGGCTTAGCAGCCCAAACCCTTTTCTTGGTGGTGTAGGGATCAAGTTGTAAAAATGTCTATTTTATCTCGTATACTCTATTTATTGCAAACAGTTCCTATCCATCTCCCACCAGCCTTTTTTCAACAAATGCAATCTATTTTCAACAAGTTTATTTGGGGAGGGCGTAGACCAAGGAATAGCAAGACAGACTTTATATAGATCTAAGAATATAGGGGGATTGGGAACTCCTCACATCTTCCGATATTACCAGGCTAATGTGTTACAACAAATCTTGAATTGGCACACAAGATTACAAGAGAAAGCATGTATCCCATTGGATATGCACATTTTAAAAATACCTCAGGTTGGTCCCCTCTGCTGGTTACCAGACAAATTTCGACCTCTTAAAACCAAATCATCCTCCCTTTATAGACATATATGTTCTTCCTGGGACAATATTAATAAGCAAATGGTAGGAATCTCCGCCGCATATTCTCCTATGTCTTCAGTTTTTCAAAACACTGAGTTATTGCTTAGTATTCACTTTACCTCAGGTAACACTCATAGAGAATTAGGCTTTTCATCGCCACTGACTGATTTCTTTTCTCAAGGGAAACTGAAACCCAGACAGGACTTGACAGATATTTTAGAAGACACTTTTTCTAATTGGCTACAATATTCACAACTGAAACATCTTTTACACTTGTCTCCACATAAATCCTTGCTTCTACATCCCCTTACCCAATTTGAGAAGCTTTGTAAAACTAACATTTCCTTGAAAGGAACGCTAGCTTTGTCAAGACGTATCATAGATGACTGTACGCATAATGCATTGCCGAGATTTACCCAGTCATGGCAAGAAGAGCTAAACATAGACATTCCACCATAAAAATGGTATAGACTATTTGACTTTACATATAGGTCTTCTACGTCTGAGGTGGTATTTGACACCTGTTGGACTAAAGCTGATATACCCCAGGTTATCTCCTCAGTGCTGGAGAGACTGTGGAGGCATTGGGACTCTGTCACATGTGTGGTGGTCGTGCCACCATCTGCGATCCTTTTGGGACACTCTTGAAAAGGCTTTACATTCAATTGTCAACTCTACATTTCAACTGTCCCATATGATAATACTATTCAAAGACAACCCCAAGATCTCTTGTAAACTTTGGCTCTCCCTATTCCAGATTTGTAAAAATGAGGCTGTCTTTAAAAGCAAAGACATGGCAATCTTATATTACACCCACCATTAGAGAATGGAAAGAAAGAACACAGGAACTTAGATTACTGGAAGAATACTCTTGCTTTAAGCAAAATAGACAAGACAAGTTTCTAAACATCAAATTTTATTGGTAAACCTTACAAGCACAATGGAGGCAAGGAACATAGTTTATGTTCTAACTAATTAAAATGCCACAGACACATGGGGTCCTACAACCCCCTTTTCCACATGTCCTTCCCTCTTTCTCTGTGCCTGTATAAATCTCTGACGCTCTGCATCTGGAGTCTGAGGTTTACTTCCTTTCTTTTCTTTCTTTCTGATCTCTCCTTTCTTCTCTCCATCTTTTATTATTTTCTCTTTTTGATCCTTTTTTTTTGCTTTATGCTCCTTAAAATGTTATATGATTATTAGATAAGCTGATAATAACGCAGTTCATTTTACTTATTAAATATTATATTATATTTTAATTATATTATAATTAAATTATATTATAATTGTGCTTTATACAAAAAATCATAACCACCATAAAAAGGGTGGGCCTCATGGACTCTTGCCAATATGAAAGAAATTAATTTATCAGGTAAGTTCTTACATAAATTATGTTTTCTTTCATGTAATTGGCAAGAGTTCATGAGCTAGTGACATATGGGATATCAATACCCAAGATGTGGAGTCTTCCACTCAAGAGTCACTAGAGAGGGAGGGAATAAAACAAAAACAGCCATATTCCGCTGAGAAAATAATCCACAACCCAAAAATAAGTTTATTTTCACTTTTGAAAGAAAAAAACTTAAATCAAAAAGCCGAAGAATCAAACTGAAACAGCTGCCTGAAGAACTTTTCTAGCAAAAACTGCTTCCGAAGAAGCAAATACATCAAAATGGTAGAATTTAGTAAATGTATGCAAAGAGGACCAAGTGGCTGCTTTGCAAATCTGATCAACTGAAGCTTCATTCTTAAAAGCCCATGAAGTGGAGACTGATCTAGTAGAATGAGCTGTAATTCTCTGAGGCGGGGTTTGACCCGACTCCAAATAAGCTTGATGAATCAAAAGTTTCAACCAAGAAGCCAAGGAAAGAGCAGAAGCTTTCTGACCTTTCCTAGGACCAGAAAATAAAACAAATAGACTAGAAGTCTTCCTGAAATTTTTAGTAGCTTCCACATAATATTTCAAAGCTCTTACCACATCCAAAGAATGTAAGGATCTCTCCAAAGAATTCTTAGGATTAGGACATAAAGAAGGGACAACAATTTCTCTATTAATGTTGTTAGAATTCACAACCTTAGGTAAAAATTGAAAAGAAGTCCGCAAAACTGTCTTATCCTGATGAAAAATCAGAAAAGGAGACTCACAAGAAAGAGCAGATAGCTCAGAAACTCTTCTAGCAGAAGAGATAGCCGAAAGGAACAACACTTTCCAAGAAAGTAGTTTAATTTCCAAAGAATGCATAGGTTCAAATGTAGGAGCTTGTAAAGCCCTCAGAGCCAAATTAAGACTCCAAGGAGGAGAAATTGAATTAATGACAGGCTTAATACGAACTAAAGCCTGTACAAAACAGTGTATATCAGGAAGTATAGCAATCTTTCTGTGAAATAAAACAGAAAGAGCAGAGATTTGTCCTTTCAAGGAACTTGCAGACAAACCCTTATCCAAACCATCCTGATGAAACTGCAAAATTCTAGGAATTCTAAAAGAATGCCAGGAGAATTTATGAGAACACCATGAAATGTAAGTCTTCCAAACTCTATAATAAATCTTTCTAGAGACAGATTTACGAGCTTGCAACATAGTATTAATCACTGAATCAGAGAAACCTCTATGACTTAGAACTAAGCGTTCAATTTCCATACCTTCAAATTTAATAATTTGAGATCCTGATGGAAAAACGGACCTTGAGATAGTAGGTCCGCCAGTAACGGAAGTGGCCAAGGCGGGCAACTGGAAATCCGAACCAGATCCGCATACCAAAACCTGTGTGGCCATGCTGGAGCCACCAGCAACACAAAAGACTGTTCCATGATGATTTTGGAAATCACTCTTGGAAGGAGAACTAGAGGCAGGAAGATGTAAGCAGGTTGATAACACCAAGGAAGTGTCAGCGCTTCCACTGCTTCCGCCTGAATCCCTGGACCTGGACAGGTATCTGGGAAGTTTCTTGTTTAGATGAGAGGCCATGAGATCTATCTCTTGAAGCCCCCACATCTGAACAATCTGAGAAAACACATCTGGATGGAGAGACCACTTCCCTGGATGTAAAGTCTGGCTGCTGAGATAATCCGCCTCCCAATTGTCTACACCTGGGATATGCACCACAGAGATTAGACAGGAGCTGGATTCCGCCCAAGCAAGTATCCGAGATACTTCTTTCATAGCTTGGGGACTGTGAGTCCCACCCTGATGAATGACATAAGCCACAGTTGTGATATTGTCTGTCTGAAAACAAATGAACGGTTCTCTCTTTAGTAGAGGCCAGAACTGAAGAGCCCTGAGAATTGCACGGAGTTCTAAAATATTTATTGGTAATCTCGCCTCTTGAGATTTCCAAACCCCTTGTGCTGTCAGAGACCCCCAAACAGCTCCCCAACCTGAAAGACTCGCATCTGTTGTGATCACAGTCCAGGTTGGGCGAACAAAAGAAGCCCCTTGAACCAAACGATGGTGATCTATCCACCATGTCAGAGAGTGTTGTACATTGGGATTCAAGGATATTAATTGTGATATTTTTGTATAATCCCTGCACCATTGATTCAGCATACAAAGCTGTAGAGGTCTCATGTGAAAACGAGCAAAGGGGATTGCGTCCGATGCTGCAGTCATGAGACCTAAAACTTCCATGCTCATAGCCACTGAAGGGAATGACTGAGACTGAAGGAGCCGACATGCTGCAACCAATTTTAAACGTCTCTTGTCTGTTAGAGACAGAGTCATGGACACTGAATCTATCTGCAAGCCTAAAAAGGTGATCCTTGTCTGAGGAATCAAGAAACTTTTTAGTAAATTGATCCTCCAACCATGTTTCCGAAGAAACAACACTAGTTGATTCGTGTGAGATTCTGCAGTATGTAAAGACTGAGCTAGTACCAAGATATTGTCCAAATAAGGAAACACCACAATACCCTGTTCTCTTATTACAGATAGTAGGGCACCCAGAACCTTTGAAAAGATTCTTGGAGCTGTTGCTAGGCCAAATGGAAGAGCAACAAATTGGTAATGCTTGTCTAGAAAAGAGAATCTCAGAAACTGATAGTGTTCTGGATGAATTGGAATATGAAGGTATGCATCCTGCAAATCTATTGTGGACATATAATGTCCTTGCTGAACAAAAGGCAGAATAGTCCTTATAGTCACCATCTTGAAAGTTGGTACTCTTACATAACAATTCAAAATTTTCAGATCCAGAACTGGTCTGAACAAATTTTCTTTCTTTGGTACAATGAATAGGTTTGAATAAAACCCCAAACCTTGTTCCTGAGGAGGAACTGGCATGATTACCCCTGAAGACTCCAGGTCTGAAACACACTTCAGAAAAGCCTGAGCTTTTACTGGATTTACAGGAATGTGTGAGAGAAAAAATCTTCTCACAGGAGGTCTTACTTTGAATCCTATTTGATACCCTTGAGAGACAATGCTCTGAATCCAATGATTTTGGACAGATTTTATCCAAAAATCCTTGAAAAACCTTAATCTGCCCCCTACCAGCTGAGCTGGAATGAGGGCCGCACCTTCATGCGGACTTAGTGGCAGACTTTGGTTTCCTAAATGGCTTGGATTTATTCCAATTTGAGGAAGGCTTCCAACTGGAAGCAGATTCCTTGGGAGGAGGATTGAGTTTTTGCTCCTTATTCTGACGAAAGGAACGAAAACGGTTAGAACCTTTGAAAAGATTCTTGGAGCTGTTGCTAGGCCAAATGGAAGAGCAACAAATTGGTAATGCTTGTCTAGAAAAGAGAATCTCAGAAACTGATAGTGTTCTGGATGAATTGGAATATGAAGGTATGCATCCTGCAAATCTATTGTGGACATATAATGTCCTTGCTGAACAAAAGGCAGAATAGTCCTTATAGTCACCATCTTGAAAGTTGGTACTCTTACATAACAATTCAAAATTTTCAGATCCAGAACTGGTCTGAACAAATTTTCTTTCTTTGGTACAATGAATAGGTTTGAATAAAACCCCAAACCTTGTTCCTGAGGAGGAACTGGCATGATTACCCCTGAAGACTCCAGGTCTGAAACACACTTCAGAAAAGCCTGAGCTTTTACTGGATTTACAGGAATGCGTGAGAGAAAAAATCTTCTCACAGGAGGTCTTACTTTGAATCCTATTTGATACCCTTGAGAGACAATGCTCTGAATCCAATGATTTTGGACAGATTTTATCCAAAAATCCTTGAAAAACCTTAATCTGCCCCCTACCAGCTGAGCTGGAATGAGGGCCGCACCTTCATGCGGACTTAGTGGCAGACTTTGGTTTCCTAAATGGCTTGGATTTATTCCAATTTGAGGAAGGCTTCCAACTGGAAGCAGATTCCTTGGGAGGAGGATTGAGTTTTTGCTCCTTATTCTGACGAAAGGAACGAAAACGGTTAGAACCTTTGAAAAGATTCTTGGAGCTGTTGCTAGGCCAAATGGAAGAGCAACAAATTGGTAATGCTTGTCTAGAAAAGAGAATCTCAGAAACTGATAGTGTTCTGGATGAATTGGAATATGAAGGTATGCATCCTGCAAATCTATTGTGGACATATAATGTCCTTGCTGAACAAAAGGCAGAATAGTCCTTATAGTCACCATCTTGAAAGTTGGTACTCTTACATAACAATTCAAAATTTTCAGATCCAGAACTGGTCTGAACAAATTTTCTTTCTTTGGTACAATGAATAGGTTTGAATAAAACCCCAAACCTTGTTCCTGAGGAGGAACTGGCATGATTACCCCTGAAGACTCCAGGTCTGAAACACACTTCAGAAAAGCCTGAGCTTTTACTGGATTTACAGGAATGCGTGAGAGAAAAAATCTTCTCACAGGAGGTCTTACTTTGAATCCTATTTGATACCCTTGAGAGACAATGCTCTGAATCCAATGATTTTGGACAGATTTTATCCAAAAATCCTTGAAAAACCTTAATCTGCCCCCTACCAGCTGAGCTGGAATGAGGGCCGCACCTTCATGCGGACTTAGTGGCAGACTTTGGTTTCCTAAATGGCTTGGATTTATTCCAATTTGAGGAAGGCTTCCAACTGGAAGCAGATTCCTTGGGAGGAGGATTGAGTTTTTGCTCCTTATTCTGACGAAAGGAACGAAAACGGTTAGAAGCCTTAGATTTACCCTTAGGTTTTTTATCCTGAGGCAAAAAAACTCCTTTTCCTCCAGTGATAGTTGAAATAATTGAATCCAACTGAGAACCAAATAAATTATTACCTTGGAAAGAAAGAGATAGTAATCTAGATTTAGATGTCATATCAGCATTCCAAGTTTTAAGCCACAAAGCTCTTCTAGCTAATACAGCTAAAGACATGGATCTAACATCAATTTTGATAATATCAAAAATGGCATCACAAATAAAATGACTAGCATGTTGCAGTAAGCGAACAATGCTAGATATGTCAGAATCCAATTCATGTTGCGCTAAATTTTCCAACCAAAAAGTTGATGCAGCCGCAACATCACCCAAAGAAATAGCAGGTCTGAGAAGCTGACCTGAATATAAATAGGCCTTCCTTAGATAAGATTCAAGCTTCTTATCTAAAGGATCCTTAAAGGAAGTGCTATCTTCCATAGGAATAGTGGTACGTTTAGCAAGAGTAGAAATAGCCCCATCAACTTTGGGGATCTTTTCCCAAAACTCTAGAGATTTTGCTGGTAAAGGATACAATCTCTTAAACCTTGAAGAAGGAATAAAGGAAGTACCTGGCTTATTCCATTCCTTAGAAATCATATCAGAAATAGCCTCAGGAATGGGAAAAACACCTGGGGAAACCACAGGAGGTTTAAAAACAGCATTTAAACGTTTATTAGACTGAACGTCAATAGGACTGGTTACCTCAATATCCAAAGTAATTAACACTTCTTTTAATAAAGAACGCATATAATCTATTTTAAATAAATAAGTAGATTTGTCAGTGTCAAAATCTGAGCAAGGATCTTCTGTTTCAGATAGATCCTCATCAGAAGAGGATGAATTATTATGTTGTTGGTCATTTGAAATTTCATCAGCTAAATGAGAAGTTTTAAAAGACCTTTTACGTTTATTAGAAGGTGGAAATGCAGACAAAGCCTTCATAATAGATTCAGAAACAAATTCTGTAAAATTTACAGGTATATCATGCACATTAGAAGTTGAAGGAACTGCAACTGGCAATGTACTATTACTGATAGAAACACTATCTGCATGTAAAAGTTTATCATGACAACTATTACAAATGACATTCGGTGGAATAATTTCTACAATTTTACAACAAATGCACTTAGCTTTGGTAGAGCCGATGTCAGGCAGCAATGTTCCAGCAGAAACTTCAGAGGCAGGATCAGATTGGGACATCTTGCTCAATGTAAGAGAAAAAACAACATATACAGCAAAATTATCTATTTCCTTAAATGACAGTTTCAGGAATGGGAAAAAATGCAAAAGCATAGGCCTCTTGATAGAAAAGAAAACAGGAGGCACACAACAATGGTGTATTGAAATAATGAAGAAAAAATTGGCGCCAAGTATGACGCACAACGTAACGTAAACTTTTTTTGGCGCCAAAAATGACCGGAAATGACACACTTGCGTCACTAATGACGCTGCCGTGTGAAAGGTCTCGACGTCACGTATGATGCTGGAAATGACGAAGTTGCGTCAAAAACGTAATTTCCCGCGACAAAAAAGTTTGCGACAAAAAAGACGTAATAAAGTCTAACATTTGACGCACCCGCGGGCCTAATACCCGCAAATGCAAAAAGTAGTCAAATTGAAAAAGACTAAACCCCAGGTAAGAAATAATTTTCTTAAAGTGTTTATATTCCCAAATATGAAACTGACAGTCTGCAGAAAGAAATACATGAACCTGACTCATGGCAACTATAAGTACAATACATATATTTAGAACTTTATATAATTTGCATAAAGTGCCAAACCATAGCTGAGAGTGTCTTAAGTAAATGAAAACATACTTAACAAAAGACACCCATCCACATATAGCAGATAGCCAAACCAGTACTAAAACAGTTCTTAGTAGAGGTAATGGTAAATTTGAGAGTATATCGTCAATCTGAAAAGGGAGGTAGGAGATGAATCTCTACGACCGATAACAGAGAACCCATGAAAAAGACCCCCGTTAGAGAAATCATCGTATTCAATAGGTGATACTCCCTTCACGTCCCTCTGACATTTGCTGTACTCTGAGAGGAATCGGGCTTCAACAATGCCGAGAAGCGCATATCAACGTAGAAATCTTAGCACAAACTTACTTCACCACCTCCATAGGAGGCAAAGTTTGTAAAACTGAATTGTGGGTGTGGTGAGGGGTGTATTTATAGGCATTTTGAGGTTTGGGAAACTTTGCCCCTCCTGGTAGGATTGAATATCCCATATGTCACTAGCTCATGGACTCTTGCCAATTACATGAAAGAAATGAGCACTTAGAAATTCTAGTGTCACATGATTTTTGCAGCAAAAGTCATCTACTGAGCATGGGCAAGAAAATGACTAGCACTAGTGCAGGTGTCTCCTAGCAACCACTTCAAAGGTTAAGCTACTCCTCTATCTTCCTGTGGAGACCCCAGGAAGTAATGGATTCTGTAGAAATGAATTAAAAAAACAAAACAAATAAAAGGTAAAATCCATTTAAAATGATGAATGATACATATAGCAATGCTTTCAATTAAGTATAACGCAATCCCTAGTGCTGTTTATTTATGTGGTAATGGGCATACATTTTAATAGAGGAAAATACAGAGATAACAATAAATGCCACTGCAAAATCAGTAAAAGTATAATAGATTTTTGTTTATTTTAAAAGAAAAAATGTATATAATATTTTCCAGGGAAATTGCTAAATGATAGGTTTTGATTTTATCTTGATTGATGTTCTTACATTGTCAAGTTTGAAATGTTATATAGTTTAAGCATTTTGGAGATTGCACATGAACTCTTTATTTTTAAATGACCGCTCTCTATTGAATTAGGAGCACTTATGCAAATGAACAAGTGTGCTGGGAAATTATAATAAGACTGCCAGACTGTGTAACAATAATTATCATTTTTTGGGTTATAATAGTTGTCATTTCTATGATAGAAAAAGTGGAACCTTAAATGCTAAAAGACAAAACAATTAGCTGTAGAAGCAGCTTGATAAGTATGTAAAATAGCTCATTCTTTCATACTCATTGTGATGAAGTTTCATTTAATATGTCTTCATTAGTAAACTGAAAGGTGTCATTTTCAGGTGCAGTGAATAGAATATGTAAAATTTCTGCATTTCAACAGCTACAGCAAGGGGATCATAATATTCCCTTAAGTATTTTTAAAGCTTTTTAAACTTCAATTAACTATTTAATATGTAAGAAACCTGTTAAGCTTGGCTATCAGTTATTTTTATAGAAAGCTGTCATTACTTTTCATGCAAGAGACATTTTACAACAAGGTTTATTCCATATATACCTTTTGCGTGTGCGTTTTTATGTGTATTTCTGCATGTTTTTTTGGTTTGCCTGTGTTCGTCAGGTTTTTTTTGGCTAAGATAGATGCACGGTTTTATAGATTGCTATTACATAAATATGTGGAAAATGCCAGCTACTGTTGTAAAAACTGTACTTTATTTGCAAACAATCAAATCCAATCAGATAGATTACGAGTTTTGCGTTATGAGTATAACGCTGCTTTTTCCCTACCGCTGCTATTACAAGCCTTGTAGGTATAGCTGTACCGCACACTTTTTTGGCAATTACGCAACGTCAGTATCACACTTTTAAAAAAGTTCTTTTTCAATGGGACTTCCATAGCGCCAGTATTACAAGTTTTGCCTGGGAGGCCAAAAAGTGAAGGGTACAGCCTATACTGACAAGATTCGTACCGCCATCTAAAGTCAGTAGTTATGAGATTTACGTTACAAAGCTGTAGCATAAAACTCATAACTAAAGTGTTAAAAAGTACATTAACACCCATAAACTACCTATTAACCTCTAAACTGAGGCCCTACCGCATCGCAAACACTAAAATAAAATGATTAACCCCTAATCTGCCGCTCCAGACATCGCCGCCACTTTAAAAATGTATTAACCCCTATTCCGCTGCTCCCCGACATTGTCGCCACTAGAATAAAATTATTAACCCCTAAACCACCGCCCTCCCGCATCAAAAACACTATTTAAATATAATTAACCCCTAATCTGCCGTCCGCCCACTCCGCTGCTATAATAAACCTATTAACCCCTAAACCTAACCCTAACGTAACCCTAACACCCCCTAACTTAAATATAATTAAAATAAATCTAAATAAAACCTACTATTAATAACTATATAATTCCTATTTAAAACTAAATACTTATCTATAAAATAAACCCTAAGCTAGCTACAATATAATTAATAGTTATAGTGTATCTATCTTAGGTTTGATTTTTATTTCACAGCTAAGTTTGTATTTATTTTTAACTAGGTAGACTAGTTAGTAAATAGTTATTAACTATTTACTAGCTACCTAGTTAAGATAAATACAAATTTACCTGTAAAATAAACCTAACCTGAGCTACACTAAAATCTAGCATTACAATAATATTAAATAAATTTAATTAACAAAATACATTTATCTAAAGAACAAAAAATAATAAACACTAAATTACACAAAATAAAAAAAGAAATTATCAAAAATAAAAATCAATTACTCCTAATCTAATAGCCCTATCAAAATAAAAAAGCCCCCCAAAATAAAAAAACCTAGCCTACACTAAACTGCCAATAGCCCTTAAAAGGGCCTTTTGCGGGGCATTGCCCCAAAGAAATCAGCGCTTTACCTGTAAAAAAAAAATACAAACAACCCCCCAACAGTAAAACCCACCACCCACACAACAAACCCCCCAAATAAAATCCTACCTAAATAAACCTAAGCTCCCCATTCCCCTGAAAAGGGCATTTGGATGGGCATTGCGCTTAAAAGGGCATTTAGCTCTTTTACATTGCCCAAAACCCTAAGCTAAAAATAAAACCCACCCAATAAACCCTTAAAAAAATCTAACACTAACCCCGACGATCCACTTACAGTTTTTGAAGACCGGACATCCATCCTCATCCATGCGGGCAGAAGTCCTCATCCAAGCCGGCAGAAGTCTTCATCCAAGCGTGCAGAACTCTTCATCCAAGCGGGCAGAAGTCTTCGTCCAGACGGCATCTTCTATCTTCATCCATCCTTAGCGGAGCAGGTCCATCTTCAAGAAATCCGGCGTGGATCATCCTCGTCCCTGTTGCAATCAGCCAATAGGATTGAGCTTTCATCCTATTGGCTGATCAAATCAGCCAATAAAATTGAGCTCACATTCTATTGGCTGATTGCAACAGCCAATAGGATTTTTTTCCCCCTTAATTCCTATTGGCTGATAGAATTCTGTCTGAATGCAAGGGATGCCATCTTGAATGACGTCATTTAAAGGGAAACTTCATTCTTCAATAGCCATCAAAAGAAAAGTATGCTCTGCGCCGAATGTCTTGAAGATGGACCCGCTCTGTGCCGGATGGATGAAGATAGAAGATGCGGTCTGGATGAAAACTTCTGCCCACTTGGATGAAGATTTCTGCCCACTTGGATGAAGACTTCTGCTGGCTTTGATGAGGACTTCTGCCCACTTGGATAAGGACTTTGCCGCCTGGATGAGGATGGGTGTCTGGTCTTCAAAAGTAAGTGGATCATTGGGGGTTAGTGTTAGGTTTTTTTAAGGGTTTATTGGGTGGGTTTTATTTTTAGCTTAGGGTTTTGGGCAATTTAAAAGAGCTAAAATCCCTTTTAAGGGCAATGCCCATCCAAATGCCCTTTTCAGGACAATTGGGAGCTTAGGTTTATTTAGATAGAATTTTATTTGGGGGGTTGGTTATGTAGGTGGTGGGTTTTACTGTTGGGGGATTCTTTGTATTTTTTTTACAGGTAAAACAGCTGATTTCTTTGGGGTAATGTCCTGCAAAAGGCCCTTTTAAGGGCTATTGGCAGTTTAGTGTACACTAAGGTTTTTTTTTTATTTTGGGGGAGCTTTTTTATTTTGATAGGGCTATTAGATTAGGAGTCATTCATTTTTAAATGTATAATAAAAATAAATGTAGTTTTTTAATTTATTTAATTTTATTGTAATGTTAGGTGTTAGTGTAACTCAGGTTAGGTTTTATTTTACAGGTAACTTTGTATTTATTTTAACTAGGTAGCTAGTAAATAGTTAATAACTATTAACTAACTTGTCTACCTAGTTAAAATAAATACAAACTTACTGTGAAATAAAAATAAAACCTAAGATAGCTACAATGTAACTATTAGTTATATTGTAGCTAGCTTAGGGTTTATTTTACAGGTAAGTATTCAGTTTTAAATAGGAATTATTTAGTTATTAATAGTAGGTTTTATTTAGAATTATTTTAATTATGTTAAAGTTAGGGGGTGTTAGCATTAGGGTTACGTTAGGGTTAGACTTAGGGTTAGAGTTAAGTTAGGGTTTAATATATTTATTTAGTGTTAGTGATGTGGGAGGCCAGAGGTTTAGGGGTTAATAACTTTAGTATAGTGGCAGCGGCGACATTGGGGGCGGCAGATTAGGGGTTAATACATTTATGTGGGTGGCGGCGATGTTGGGGGCGGCAGATTAGGGGTTAATAAGTGTAGGTAGGTGGCGGCGACATTGGGGACAGCAGATTAGGGGTTACTAAGTGTAATGTAGGTGTCGGCGATGTCGGGGTGGCAGATTAGGGGTGCTTAGACTCTGGGTTTATGTTGGGTTGTTAGGTTTAAACATACATTTTCTTTCCCCATAGACATCAATGGGGCTGCGTTATGGAGCTTTAAGCTCTGCGATTGCAGGTGTTAGGCTTTTTTTTTAGCCGACTCTCCCCATTGATATTTATGGGGAAATCGTGCACGAGCATGTCAAAACACCACTTGTATTTGGGTGAGGTATAGAGCTCAACGCAACCATAACGCAACACATGCCGTTTTTTTGGCAAACCTTTAATAGCAGCGCTATTAAAGGTGATCGGTAAAAATAACTTGCAAGTTATTAGCAAGCCAGACATAACGCAAAACTCGTAATCTGGCTGAATGACTTTTATAAAAAATACAACACATCAAAAGGAAGTGGCAAGGTTCAACTTGTCTTACATGTTTCAGCACACTTGCCTTAATCATAGACATAATTTGCTGCTGCAATGATTCAATATAACCCTATGCCATTAAAGCGACAGTCTAGCCAAAATTAAACTTGCATGATTCAGATAGGGCATGCAATTTTAAACAAAAAAAAAAAAAAAAATATCATTAAATTTGCTTTGTTCCCTTGGTGGTATTTCTGAAAAGCTAAATCTAGGTAGGCTCAAACTGATTTCTAAACCATTGAAAACTGCCCCTTAGCTCAGAGCATTTTGAAAGTTTTTCACAGTTAGACAGTACTAGTGCATGTGTGTCATATAGCTAACATTGTGCTCACTCTCGTGGAGTTATTTAGGAGTCTGCACTGATTGGACGTTTTTGGGGCTTCATGTCCCTTTGGCTAATGAGCTTAAAGGGACACTAAACCATTTTTTTTTTCTTTTGTGATTCAGATAGAGCATGCAATTTTAAGCAACTTTCTAATTTACTCCTATTAGCAAATGTTACTCATTCTCTTGGTATCTTTATTTGAAAAGCAAGAATGTAAGTTTAGATGCCGGCCCATTTTTGGTGAACAACCTGGGTTGTTCTTGCTGATTAGTGGATAAATTAATACACCAATAAACAAGTGCTGTCCAGGGTACTGGACTTTCTTTTTCAAATAAAGATAGCAAGAGAATGAAGAAAAATTGATAATAGGAGTAAATTATAAAGTTGCCTAAAATTGCATGCTCTATCTGAATCACAAAAGAAAACAATTTGGGTTCAGTATCCCTTTAAATATATCTCTCGGGGGTAAGCTGAAAGGGTTTTTTTAGATGTCAAAATTTAACAGGTCCCAAAAATGATGTGAAAGTTTGCAGGAAAACTATTTCTTGATGGATACTGATGTTTAACTGTTTCCAAGTCACAGGTGTTCCATGATTAGATTTAGGAAGTCCATGAGATGTATGGGGTGGTTGTAGGTGTGGCTTGATGTGAAGAATCAGGGAGGCATTATTTTGTCCTTCCTCCTCAGCACAATTGGTGTTCAACCTTAAAGATTGGGATGGTCTTTCACCCTGTGTGTCCATGTAGAACTGCCTGTGTTCTGTGAAAAGTGTGAAAACTGCTAGAGGTTTGGTTTAGAAATCCCAATAACATTAAATAATTAGAAATGATGTCTATTATTTCATGGACTGAAACCTAAGAATAAAATTTCAGACATAGGGCCCCATTTATAAAGCTGCTGATACAGCTTTGGGGCTTCATTATTTCATGCTTGCACAGAGCTAGTTAAGTAACTGTTGTCTTAAGGTCACAGCTACTTATCTGCTCCTCAGGTGGGTGGAGTAAAATTTTCCTGATCCAATCAAAATGGGATGATTGACAAGATTGCACAAGATTGGCCCTGCGAGAGTCAGCCACTTCTTGTGCAATGATACCCACACGTCTCAATGTCAGGTGAACACACTGAACAGGTTCCTGGGAGCAAATCTTGTCTGTCCATTGACCTAAATTCAATAAAACTTGTTCCAGAAACAAAAAATCACTAAAAAAAAAATTGCAGCTACAAAAATTAAAGGATTAATAAAGATATGAACCTGTTTAATATTTTTTAATGGACTCCTACTTTTATTTGGTATCTCATTATCTCAGGTAAGGCCATTTAGGTAGGGACAGGTATGTGGCAGGGCAGGGTTGTGAAGTCTTCAGTGCACACTTTCAGTTCTCAGAACTGGAAAACCCAACATTTTTGTAGAGTTAAATTGCCAGAAATGAGGATAAATGGTGAAAATATTACAGTTTCAAAGTATTTCATGTCTATACTTGTCATTCATTGTATGGGCAGCTTTTGAACATGCTATTATCTCTATGTAATAATTGGCCATATCAATATATTTTTTTTAAATACAGTTTTGTATGTTTGTTTTTGTTTTGCTTTGTTTTTAAAGACCAAGTAGATTCCAGCTTTTCAATAAGTTTTCCTTTTCGTTTGATTTATTTACATATATTTATTGTATTTCATTGGGAAGTAGAAATTTGTCTCTGCAAAGCAGATTTTCTTTATTAAAAAAATACTTTTGTCATTTTGTTTTATTTCTTTCAAATTAGTTTTCTGACTTAGAATGTAGAATTATTGCTGAAACCCTGGGTGGGATCCAAAATCTAATCAAATTTCCAGTTCGAATACAACACAAAAAAAAATAAAAAAATAGAGACATGGAGCAGCAACTGTTACTTTGAAATCCTGTACACAATTTTAGATAATTCATTTATCATCCAGTATCAAGGGAAATGTATCATTTCCCAGGACACAACATATCAAATATGATATGTCACATTAATCATTTGTAACATGGGAATATTTGTCAGCGACCTGAATCAGAGACAGCTATTTTTGTAATTTATGTTAGTAGATTTGTTTTATTCCTTGAGATGGGCAAAACACATGTCATGATTTCTGTGCAGTCACCATTAAGCAGTCTACTGCTGTTTTTTGTGTAGTTCCAAGCGAAATATTAAATTGTTTTAATGTGGCAATGCAGACACAAAAGCTAATAGAAAATATATAATACTAATTGGATGCGCCTAATAGTAGCTGTGATACTAGATATCAATTCACAAAAGCAAATAGCCATATTAAAGATATACATTTTACATATACATTTTATATATCTAAAATCAAGTTTCAAATATTACGTTCTTTTTTTTTTTTTTTAATGAAAAAAATGTTATCATGTATAACAGTCTGGCTATTGTAGCTTATATGAATAGAACATGTTTTGTTGCTTCATTCTTGCTAAAGAAACTTTGATCAACAATATTTTACTGTATATATGATTATTGGTTGGACAATATATATCTTTATAGTTGAATACAGGCTGCTAATCTTTAAAATAATGCTTTCAAATTGAAAAAGAATAGATCTGCAAGTGTCTGTGCTGCAAAATAAAAATTAAGATGACATGGGCAAAATAAACAATGAATTTATTTTGTAAAATTCTATTACGCATAACTAAACATTTTATATAAAAATCCTAAGGTGTTAAACATTGGACAAGAAATGAGGAAGAAATCTGAAGAATATGGAGAAAAGTAAAATAAGACACCAAGGAAAGAGAAGGAAAATATGATATAAGATTTATAATAAAAGACAACTATAAAAAGATGGACTTTTTGTAATTTAAGTTAATGTATCTATTTTTTTCCTTGAGATAGGCTAAGAACATGTTATGATTTCTGTACAGTCACTATTTAGAAGTTTATTGTTGGTTTTCATGTTAAAGGGACATTATACACTCATTTTTTCTTTGCATATATGTTTTGTAGATGATCTATTTATAAAGCCCATAAAGTTTTATTTAAAAAAAAATGTATAGTTTTGCTTATTTTTAAAAAACATTGCTCTGATTTTCAGACTCCTAACCAAGCCCCAAAGTTTTATGTGAATACCGTCAGCTACCTTCTCCAGCTTGCTTCTGTTTGTGTAAAGGGTCTTTTCATATGCAAAAGAAGGGGGAGGGGGAGTGTCTTATTTCCCACTTGCAATGGGCTTTCCAACTACCTTTTCAACAGAGCTAAACTGAGAGCTTCTAAGTAAGTCTTTAAACAGTTCTATACTGGATTTTTATATCAGTATCTGGGCATCTTGTTCTTTATAGTAGTTTCTATTACATGCAGTTATATGAAAATGAGTGTATACTGTCCCTTTAAAGCAAAATAGAAGCCCTACTCTCACACAATTGGCTGTGCGAGGGTAGGGAGGGGACATTGCACAAGTGATTGCTCGTGCAAAAGGTAAATATGGGGAAAAATATGTGTTTTGTGATTGCTTAATGTCTATCACATGATGCAGGACAGTTTAAGATGCTGCTTCATAAACCCTCTACACTGGGGTGATTTAATGAAAATCACCCGGATTCATTCGACCAGTGTGATTGACAAGTCCTACTCTCACGCAATTGGTGACATTGCACAAGTCATTGCTAGTACAAAGGTAAATATGAGGGAAAATGTACCCCACAATTTTCAATGAAATGCAGACAGGTTAAAAACTTTGATTCAATTGATTGAGAATCCTTAAGCTAATGCAATTAGTTGCTCTAGGGTAGGCATTCGCTTGTGCAGTGCTAAAAAGCACACCACAAATTGTGATTAAATGCAGACAGGTGCACAACATGTAAACCATGTCCATTCACAAATGTATAAATATAGCCCTAAGTATTATTGCATTGCCTTTTTATTTGTTGATGATGAAATTCCAGTGTAATTATTCTACACCAGAATTTTTTTTGTTTTAAAAGATAGATAATCTCTTTATTACCCATTCCCTAGTTTTGCATAACCAACACAGTTATATTAATACACTTTTTACCTCTGTGATTACCTTGTATCTATGCCTCTGCAGACTGCCCCCTTATCTCAGTGCTTTCTACAGACTTGCAAATTAGCCAATCAGTACTGGCTCCTAGGAACTCCCCGTGCGTGAGCACAGTGCTATCTATATGAAACGCATGAACTAACACCCTCTAGTGGTGAAAAAATGAGATGAGAGATGGCCTTCAAGGGCTTAGAAATTAGCATATGAACCTCCTAGGTTTTACTTTCAACTAAGAATACCAAAAGAACAAAGCAAAATTGGTGATAGATGTAAATTTGAAAATTGTTTAAAATTACATGCTCTATCTGAATAATGAAAGTTTGTTTTGGACTAGATTGCCCCTTTAAGTTGACTTGATATGACTGTTTTTTGTTACAGAAAATGCCTTTAAAATTTTAATATAATAGTCATAGAAGATTAAAACATAATTAGCCCCCTGTTCCTAAAGTATTATTGAGGTGGTTATGTCATCTGTAATATATTTTGATTAATGTACAATTATCCCTCAAAGAGACATTAAACTCAACATTTTCTGTCATAAATGTGATAGATTCACAAGTTTACATTTTGAAAACATTTTTGCATGAAAATATTTGAATGGAATTCATTGCAGTAGAAGAGTGGGGAAAATCTTGGCCAGTTTGAATGTTTAGGGCAGCCTGTGTGCACAAAGAATGCTTCAATATACTTGTGCGTTTGTATAAACCGAAGGGGAGATTTGATGAACTAGGGAGTCTGGGTTTTATCGAGGAAGAGAAGCTATTACTGTGTTAATTATAACTGATTGCTAATATCTAGTTGTAATAAAGAGGAGGGAAGCAGATGTCTTATACGCAAACAAAAATAGATAATGCATTAGGGACGAGTGATGTTAAATGGAGAAGTGAAAAAAAAATTCTAGTGGAGTGGAGGAGGTGAAAAAAAAAAATACTTTAGAAAATGAGACCTTGCTAGTTAACAATACATATACATTAAAGAGACAGTAAACACTTTGTAATTACAAATCATTTCTGTTATCGTGCTCTAGAAAAACTTCAGCCAAGTCTAATAATTTTTAAAGCAAAACAACATATTTTTTACTGGAACTGTTTTTGCAAAACCTCACCCACAATATGCCTTATTTGAAGGAGCTAACCTAGTTTTTATTTCATTATATATTTTATATAAAAAAAATGCAAGTTGTATATTGTCCATGTTATGACTGGATAAGAGGAAAAAAGAAAGCTTAGAAACCTGGAGAAAGAAAAAGTGAATTGAGACACCAGGGAGAGGTACAACAAGATTTAGGATAAATGGTACTAAAAAATATGGACTTTGGAGAAATGATTATGTGTTAGAAAAGGATAAAGAAGAGAATAGCTAATATCTAAGGCTTATGTTTGGGGCCTATAAAGGAAGTGTCATGAACTGTATAGGTCTTTGATACATAATTCCACAAAGGTATAAATGATACTTGATATGTAGTTACTAAAGGTATAAAAAACATTCATAGGCTTCTCTATGAAATGTTCCCATCTCTGTATGTATATTAGACATATGCATCCATTTTCTGACAAATGGTAAAATTAACTTTACCAAAATAGAAATAATAATTACTGGCACTGTGACTTAAAATCCGTAGAAAAAAGGACTGTGCCTCAGAAACTAGGCATACAGTTCAGTGCTATCCAGTTAACGGCCAGGAAACAGGGGGGGGCACTTTATTTTTATTTAGTGGTATAGGTAATTGAAGAAAAAGCTAACACCTCTCTGTTCTTAATGATAATAATAATAGTTATTTTTTATATTAATTAATATCCCAGTAGATGGAGTGCTAATATCCCTTTTACTTTTGTGCTTCTTTTTTTCTTTCTAAATGTTAAAAATAACAAAATTTTTGTAATTTTGCATTTGGTGCATGATATTAGCAGTCCCTTATACAAGTAAACAAACAAATGCATCTGACAAAAAAAACATTTCACTGATTTGTTCTGTTCATGTGGTTAAAAATGTTTTTTTTAAATGTAGTAAAAGGCTTCTCTGCAGGCAAGAAAGCTTTGCATTTAGACTATTTAATAATGATCCAGATATGTCAATTGTTTTGCTTCCTGTGTCAGCTAATGTGCTGGCTTGTAGCAGTTGCACTAGCTACTATTTTAACATTATTTAAGTAAAAGCTTCTGTTTAGCTGTTCTTCTGCAATAAGTACATTGCATATAGGAAATTGCAGGTGAACATATTTTTGTTAACAATCCAGTGTCACATCTTGTATCGCTGATAGATATTGTCATAGAAGCTTGCATGAGAGGCGCTAAAAGATCTACCATTTGGACCCTCCTACACTAAAAATTCCCTTTAACCTTTCATCAGTTCACAATAGTGATGTCGCAAACCTAAAAATTTCGGTTCGCGAACGGCGGACTCGAACTTCTGCAACTGTTCGCGAATCGGGCGAACCGTCATTGACTTTAATAGGCAGATGAATTTTAAAACCAACAGGGACTCTTTATGGCCACAATAGTGATGGAAAAGTTGTTTCAAGGGGACTAACACCTGGACTGTGGCATGCCGGAGGGGGATTCATGGCAAAACTCCCACGGAAAATTACAAAGTTGATGCAGAGTCTGTTTTTAAGCCATAAATGGCATAAATCACCTAACATTCCTAAATTGTTTGGAATAACGTGCTTTAAAACATCAGGTATGATGTTGTATCGATCAGGTAGTGTAAGGGTTACGCCCGCTTCACAGTGACAGACCAAACTCCCCGTGTAATGCACCGCAAACAACCGCAAACAGTCCATCTGCACAACCACGAGATAGATTTGATAGATAGATACATAGATTACATAGATCAATTGATGCAATATACATTTGATAGATACGATTGATAGTTAGATAGATTTGATAGATAAATAGATAGATTTGATAAATATATAATTTTCCAGACAGAGAATTACAAGACGTGCGGTCTGTGACCCATGGTAAGGTTCCCAGAGGCAGTTGCGGCGCCAGGGGAGGTGTATATGGCATGGATTTTAGGAACCGGGAGATGGAAAAAGATGCTTGGTCGCAGTGGCGGCTCGTGGGTTATTCAAATGGGGGTTCACGATACATGAACTGGGGCTAAATACCACCTAGCAAGTATTTTAACTAGGTGGTATTTAGCCCCACCCCTCAGTTAGCTCCACCCATTTGAATGTATATATCTCTATATATATATATATATATATATACACACACATTATATATATATATATATATATATATATATATATATAACACACACACAATATATATATATATATATATATATATATATACATACACACATATTTTTATATATATATATATATATATATATATATATATATATATATATATATGTGGGGGTGTGTGAGTGTTTGTTGTGGTATTTTTGTAAGGTGTTTGTGTGTACCTAAACAGATTAATTAATGAGTATGATTAGGAAGTAGTATGACTGCTGTCACATTTTACACACAAATAATAACGTATTAAGGAACAAATGGGTTAAATAAACTGTTTAATTGTGTAAGCAGAGAGGGAGGCTGACAGCACTTATCTGCACATCAGAGAAGCAGATAACATTAATAATAAGAGATAACTGCTCTGGATCCTCTTACCTCTATCCTTGGAGTTCAGAGACAGTTTGTTTAAATCTGCTGCTGTGAAACATTCAGCACTGCTCTCTCAGCCAGAGAGAAGGGGGAGGGGATTGCTGCAGATGAGATCGTGTAGTACTCTGCTCTCTGAGAGGATTAGAAAAATCCACATGGGTTGTAGTGGCCATGCTCTATTTCCTCCTATCAATACTGCTTGGGGGAAAAAAAACTATTAAAATGTAGTGTAACTGTATGGAAGCTGCCTCTATAGTGTGTACAGTACACCCATTGTTTCTCCAGATTACTCTATTACTGCATAAACTTAATTCATTTATATGTGCATGCATGATGCTATAAACTGTACTTTGTCAGATACATTTATTCCTAATAAATCCTCTGTGGAGTGTGAGCTGAGCCAGGTCCCAGAGTGAGTTGAGGGATCAGCAGCAGCTGCTGCAGCAGGAGTGACAGGGTAAGAGCTGGGCTGATCAGAGCAGATTTACACTGTGGACCGATCAAATCATATAGCAAGCATCTTACAAGTAGTCAGTGCTCAGCTGCCTATTATTAATACTACAGATCCTGGTATCTCCAGGTCTGCTTGGATCTGTGTTGTGCATCAAGCAGCAGCTGAGGGATTACTCTCCTAGCCACACTGCTACAGCTCACGGGTTATTGGATGCCTACATGCCTGATAGACTGCAATAAACTCTTACCTCCATACTAGGCTACTTCTAGCTCTGAAACCTCCTGGTGCTCTGACTTCTACACTGAAGGAACGGATCTCACAGGGTTTCAGCAGTGTCTAGCAGGGCTGTAGGCTTACAATAACCCATGAGCTGCAGCAATGTCTTAAATACACTGATGTCACTAAAATAGCTTCCCCTCTGCTTCTGGTACCGGATCAATCACTTTGAGTAGTTTAACTCCCGGCCATAATACTAACACAACAAGCAGAAGCAGGGGAGGGTTACATGACCATGCAGGCACCATTGCAAACTCCTGCTCTAGATATAGGCATTGGTGCATGCACGGTTATATTGACAGCAAGGGTTGAATTTATTATAATTTCTCATACCTGCCATGTGTGCTGTGAGGGGCTTACACGGAGCACACAACCCCCTCCTGTAGGATACTGCCTCTGACTGAGCGTCACAGTTAACACACAGCTAAAAAACAGAAGGAACTAGGAAGCATTAAAAAAGTGCTCCCCCTGCTGCCCGCCCATAGCAATGACCAGACTCGCACACTGAAAATTGTGCGATTAGGAAGGGTATAGGCTCTGTTATGGGCGGAGCAGCAGGCACATAGAAAAATATGCAAAGGGATATAGCAGCCTATACCTCCTCTACCGCACGTGCGGTAGAGGAGGCATAGAGGTAGATAAAAGGATTTTTTATTATTAAACTTACACAGTAGACTGGAACCTTTTTTGGGTAAATACATATAATTTTTTCCAATAGGTGGCTATTGGAGAAATTATATTTATTCAGCTAAAAAAATATTTTCTTTTTTTTTACAGGGGGGCATTTTTTTACAGGGGGGCACGTGCGGTTGTGAACAAATGGAGGAGCCTCCACTGCTTGGTCGGTCCTCCTACTTCAAATTTGGGGCACTGCGTGTGCAATCTAGTGTGCCACCAGATATGAGTGGTGTGTTAAGTAGTACTATTCTTAGCAGTTTAATCCCTGTTATGTGCCTTTTTTTGGTTTGGGTTTTGAAGCCACAGTGCAGCACCAGAGGCCAGAAAAATTATGCATGTACACATGCCTGAAAAATTAGGTATTGTTGCAGCCGCTGCTGTAGCAGCGGCCAGAAAAATTGATGTTTGTTTGACAGTTAGAAAGTGCCCTAAAACATTGCGGCTTGAACCCTAGTTGTTGGCGGATAAGTCACGCAAGTCATCCGGCATTCGACTAGAAAATACAGCAGCGTGTGGACCATTTTTTGCCCAAGGCAGCTCATCTCATCAGGCCTTTTTTACTCAAATGTATCACCCAATACCAGTCCCTTCGGGATCCATCCCTCATTCATTTTAATAAAGGTGAGATAATCAAGACTTTTTTGACCTAGGCGACTTCTCTTCTCAGTGACAATACCTCCTGCTGCACTGAAGGTCCTTTCTGACAGGACACTTGAAGCAGGGCAGGCCAGAAGTTCGATTGCAAATTGGGATAGCTCAAGCCACAGGTCAAACCTGCACACCCAGTAGTCAAGGGGTTCATCTCTCTTCAGAGTGTCGAGATCCGCAGTTAATGCAAGGTAGTCTGCTACCTGTCGGTTGAGTTGTTCTCTGAGGCTGGATCCCGAAGGGCTGTGGCGATGCATAGGAGTTAAAAAGGTTCGCATGTCCTCCATCAACAACACATCTGGAAAGCATCCTGTCCTTGCCGGTGTGGTCATGGGAGGAGGAGTATTAATTTCATCTCTTCCCCTGTTAGATTCCCGTTGTGCTGTGACATCACCCTTATACGCTGTGTAAAGCATACTTTTTAATTTATTTTTGAACTGCTCCATCCTTTCCGACTTGCGGGAATTCTGTAACATTTCAGTCACTTTATGCTTATACCGGGGGTAGCGTGGACACCCAATACAGTTCGTTCTCCTTCAGCTTTTTTATACGAGTGTCCCTCAACAGGCACGACAGCATGAAAGACCCCATTCGCACAAGGTTGGATGCCGAGCCACTCATGTCCCGTTCCTCATCCTCACTGATCTCACTGAAGGTATCTTCTTCCCCCCAGCCACGTACAACACCACGGGTACCAGATAGGTGACAACAACGAGCACCCTGGGATGCCTGTTTAGGTTGGTCTTCCTCCTCCTCAAAGCCACATTCCTCCTCTGACTCCTCTTCCTCACAATCCTCTTCCTGCATTGCCGCTGGTCCAGCAAGCGATGCTGATTAGGCTGTTTCTGGTAGTGATGGAGACCACAACTCTTCCTCTTCACGCTCATCTACGGCCTGATCCAGCACTCTTCGCAGGGCCCGATCCAGGAAGAAAACAAATGGTATGATGTCGCTGATGGTGCCTTCGATGCGACTGACTAGGTTTGTCACCTCCTCTAAAGGACACATGAGCCTACAGGCATTGCGCATGAGCGTCCAGTAACGTGGCAAAAAAATCCCCAGCTCCCCAGAGGCTGTCCTAGCACCCCGGTCATACAAATACTCGTTAACAGCTTTTTCTTGTTGGAGCAGGCGGTCGAACATAAGGAGTGTTGAATTCCAACGTGTCGGGCTGTCGCAAATCAAGCACCTCACTGGCAGGTTGTTTCGCTGCTGGATATCTGACAAGTGCACCATTGCCGTGTAGGAATGCCTGAAATGGCCACACACCTTCCTGGCCTGCTTCAGGATGTCCTGTAAGCCTGGGTACTTATGCACAAAGCGTTGTACAATCAGATTACACACATGTGCCATGCACGGAACATGTGTCAACTTGCCCAATTTCAATGCCGCCACCAAATTACTTCCGTGGTCAGAAACCACTTTGCCGATCTCCAGTTGGTGCGGAGTCAGCCACTGATCCACCTGTGCGTTCAGGGTGGACAGGAGTGCTGGTGTGGTGTGACTCTCTGCTTTCAGGCAAGTCAACCCCAAGACGGCGCAACACTGCCGTATCCGGGATGTGGAATAGTACCTGGGGAGCTGGGGGGTTGCCGTTGATGTGGAGCAAGATGCAGCAGCAGAAGAGGACTCAGCCGAGGAGGTTATGGAAGAAGATGGAGTAGGAGGAGTAGAGGAGGTGGCAGCAGGCCTGCCTGCAAGTCGTGGCGATGTCACCAACTCCTCTGCAGAGCCAGGCATTCCATGCTTGGCAGCCGTCAGCAGGTTTACCCAATGCGCAGTGTAGGTGAAATACCTGCCCTGACCATGCTTTGCAGACCAGCTATCAGTGGTCAGATGGACCCTTGCCCCAACGCTGTGTGCCAGACATGCCATTACTTCCTTTCGCACAATCGAGTACAGGTTGGGGATTGCCTTTTGTGAAAATAAATTTTGCCCGGGTACCTTCCACTGCGGTGTCCCAATAGCTACAATTTTTTTGAATGCCTCAGACTCCACCAGCTTGTATGGTAAAAGCTGGCGGGCTAACAGTTCAGACAAGCCAGCAGTCAGACGCCGGGCAAGGGGGTGACTTGGTGACATTGGCTTCTTACGCTGAAACATGTCCTTGACAGACACCTGACTGTGGGCAGATGAGCAGGAACTGCTCCGGAAGAGAGATGGATTGGCAGATGGTTTAGAGGGGGCAAGGAGCACAGCAGCAGTGGTTGATGTGGCTGAAGATGCTGGACCAGGAGGAGGATGGCGGCTTTGAGTTTGTGTGCTGCTTGTCCTCATGTGTTCATCCCATAGGCATTTGTGATGTGAGATCATGTGCCTTCGCAAAGTAGTTGTACCTAGGTGGGTGTTGGACTTCCCATGACTCAGTTTCTTTTGGCACAGGTTGCAAATGGCATTGCTGTTGTCAGAGGCAGACACATAAAAAAAATGCCACACTGCTGAGCTCTGCGATGACGGCATTCTGGCGGTGGCAACAGCATCTCTTGATTGGCGTGCTGTCTGGCTGACCCCGGGTGCCAATGCATGCTGTCTGACTGTGCCACTAGCTCCTTGCAACGACCTCCCCCTGCTTCCAACTCATCTCCTCCTCCTGCTCCTCTCTGTCTCCCCATCTGAACTTTCCACCTGTTCTTCTTCTCTTCTACCCCACGCCCACATGACATCCACGGACGCATCGTCATCATCAACCCCTTCACTTGTATCTGACAACTCAACAACGGAAGCAACTGCGGGTACAACATCATCATCATCACACCGTGCGTCGTCCATGTCTGTAATGCTGCCTGACTGAGACATATCACAGTTATCTACATCCTCTGTCAATGATGGTTGCGCATCACTCATTTCTTCACACTGAGGTGTACATAACTCCTCTGACAGATCAAGTGAGGTGGCTGTGGTGCTAGTGTCAGTGGTGGCAGCAGGCGGGCGAGTGGTAAGTTGAGAGGTGCCTGAAGCTAAGCTAGAGGAGGAGGATGGTGCGTCAAGGTTACAAGTGGAAGCTGTAGAAGATTGGGTGTCCTGTGTTATAAAGTCAACTATTTCATCAGAACTTTTCGTGTTCATGGTACGTGGCCTAACACTGGGCATTATTCTATGGCCAAAGGGAATCACAGCACCACGACCATGATGGCCCCTGCGGGTTGGCCTGCCTCTGCCTGTCATTTTTATTTCAATTAGTGCTACTATGCATGCAAGCTACTGTGAGTGGGCACAGTATGCGCTGTGAGCCTGACACAAAAAAACAGACTGATGTTTCACAGTCAAATTTTTTTTTTAAATGTACACTGACACTACTATTAAACAAGATAATATGAGTGGTGGCACTGGGCAAGTGGGCACAGTATACGCTGTGAGCCTAACACAAAAAAGCAGACTGATGTTTCACAGTCAAAATAGTTTTTTTATTTTTAAAATGTACACTTACACTACTATTAAACAAGATAATGTGAGTGGTGGCACTGGACAAGTGGACACAGTATACGCTGTGAGCCTGACACAAAAAAAGCAGACTTATGTTTCACAGTCAAAATAGTTTTTTTATTTTTAAAATGTACACTTACACTACTATAAAACAAGATAATATGAGTGGTGGCACTGGACCAGTGGGCACAGTATACGCTGTGAACCTGACACAAAAAAGCAGACTGATGTTTCACAGTCAAAATAGTTTTTTTATATTTAAATGTACACTTACACTACTATTAAACAAGATAATATGAGTGGTGGTGGCACTGGGCAAATAGGCACAGCATATGCTGTGAGCGTGACACACAGGCTGGCAGTGGCAGGCTGGCCTGGCAAATGAAATTAGATTACACTAGCAGACTGATGTAAAAGTTTTTTTTTTTTAAATGTACACTAATGTTACACCAGATATGAGTGGTGTGGCACTGAGCAAGTAGGCACAGTATATGCTGTGAGCCTGACACACAGGCTGGCAGTGGCAGGCATGCAACTGCTATTAGATTACACTAGCAGACTGATGTAAAAGTTTTTTTTTTTTAAATTACACTACTGTTACACCAGCCAGATACGAGTGGTGGCACTGAGCAAGTAGACACAGTATATGCTGTGAGCCTGACACACAGACTGGCAGTTGCAGACGGGCAACTGCTATTAGATTACACTAGCAAACTGATGTAAAAGTATTTTTTTTTAGATTTACACTACTGTTACACCAGATATGAGTGGTGGCACTGAGCAAGTATGGAACAGTATATGCTGTGATCCTGACACACGGGCTGGCAGTGGCAGGCTGGCCTGGAAACTGAAATTAGATTACACTAGCAGACTGATGTAAAAGTTTTTTGTTTTTTAAATTTACACTACTATTACACCAGATATGAGTGGTGGCACTGAGCAAGTAAGCGCAGTATATGCTGTGAGCATGACACACAGGCTGGCAGTGGCAGGCGGGCAACTGCTATTAGATTACACTAGCAAACTGATGTAAAAGTTTTTTTTTTATATTTACACTACTGTTACACCAGATATGAGTGGTGTGGCACTGGGCAAGTGGGTCTGCACACACGCTGGCAGGGCAGGCAACTGCAATTAGATTACACTAGCAGACTGATGTTTCACAGTCAAAAAAGTTTTGTTTTTTTTAATTTACACTACTGTTACACCAGATATGACTGGTGGTGGCACTGAGCAAGTAGGCACAGTATATGCTGTGAGCCTGACACACAGGCTGGCAGTGGCAGGCTGGCCTGCTATTAGATTACACTAGCAGACTGATGTAAAAGTTTTGTTTTTTTAAATTTACACTATTGTTACACCAGATATGACTGGTGGTGGCCCTGAACAAGTAGGCACAGTCTATGCTGTGAGCCTGACACACAGGCTGGCAGCCTGGCAGTGGCCAGCAGGCAACTGCTATTAGATTACACTAGCAGACTGATGTAAAAGTTTTTTTTAAATTACACTACTGTTACACCAGCCAGATATGAGTGGTGGCACTGAGCAAGTAGGCACAGTATATGCTGTGAGCCTGACACACAGACTGGCAGTGGCAGGCTGGCCTTGCAACTGAAATTAGATTACACTAGCAGACTGATGTAAAAGTTTTTTTTTTTTTTAAATTTACACTAATGTTACACCAGATATGACTGGTGGCACTGAGCAAGTAGGCACAGTATATGCTGTGAGCCTGACACACAGGCTGGCAGTGACAGGCTGGCCTGGCAACTGAAATTAGATTACACTAGCAGACTGATGTAAAGTTTTTTTTTTTTAAATTTACACTAATGTTACACTAGATATGAGTGGTGACACTGAGCAAGTAGGCACAGTATATGCTGTGCGGCCTGACACACAGGCTGGCAGTGGCAGGCTGGCCTGGCACCTGAAATTAGATTACACTAGCAGACTGATGTAAAAGTTTTTTTTTTAAATTTACACTAATGTTACACCAGATATGACTGGACACTGAGCAAGTAGGCACAGTATATGCTGTGAGCCTAACACACAGGCTGGCAGTGGCAGGCTGGCCTGGCAAATTAAATTAGATTACACTAGTAGACTGGTGTAAAAGTTTTTTTTTTTAAATTTACACTATTGTTACACCAGATATGACTGGTGGTGGCCCTGAGCAAGTAGGCACAGTCTATGCTGTGAGCCTGACACACAGGCTGGCAGCCTGGCAGTGGCCAGCAGGCAACTGCTATTAAATTACACTAGCAGACTGATGTAAAAGTTTTTTTTTTAAATTACACTACTGTTACACCAGCCAGATATGAGTGGTGGCACTGAGCAAGTAGGCACAGTATATGCTGTGAGCCTGACACACAGACTGGCAGTGGCAGGCTGGCCTTGCAACTGAAATTAGATTACACTAGCAGACTGATGTAAAAGTTTTTTTTTTTTTTTTAAATTTACACTAATGTTACACCAGATATGACTGGTGGCACTGAGCAAGTAGGCACAGTATATGCTGTGAGCCTGACACACAGGCTGGCAGTGACAGGCTGGCCTGGCAACTGAAATTAGATTACACTAGCAGACTGATGTAAAAGTTTTTTTTTTTTAAAATTTACACTAATGTTACACCAGATATGAGTGGTGTGGCACTGAGCAAGTAGGCACAGTATATGCTGTGAGCCTGACACACAGGCTGGCAGTGGCAGGCATGCAACTGCTATTAGATTACACTAGCAGACTGATGTAAAAGTTTTTTTTTTTTAAATTACACTACTGTTACACACCAGCCAGATACGAGTGGTGGCACTGAGCAAGTAGACACAGTATATGCTGTGAGCCTGACACACAGACTGGCAGTTGCAGACGGGCAACTGCTATTAGATTACACTAGCAAACTGATGTAAAAGTATTTTTTTTTAGATTTACACTACTTTTACACCAGATATGAGTGGTGGCACTGAGCAAGTATGGAACAGTATATGCTGTGATCCTGACACACGGGCTGGCAGTGGCAGGCTGGCCTGGAAACTGAAATTAGATTACACTAGCAGACTGATGTAAAAGTTTTTTGTTTTTTAAATTTACACTACTATTACACCAGATATGAGTGGTGGCACTGAGCAAGTAAGCGCAGTATATGCTGTGAGCATGACACACAGGCTGGCAGTGGCAGGCGGGCAACTGCTATTAGATTACACTAGCAAACTGATGTAAAAGTTTTTTTTTTTATATTTACACTACTGTTACACCAGATATGAGTGGTGTGGCACTGGGCAAGTGGGTCTGGCACACACGCTGGCAGGCAGGCAACTGCAATTAGATTACACTAGCAGACTGATGTTTCACAGTCAAAAAAGGTTTTGTTTTTTTTTAATTTACACTACTGTTACACCAGATATGACTGGTGGTGGCACTGAGCAAGTAGGCACAGTATATGCTGTGAGCCTGACACACAGGCTGGCAGTGGCAGGCTGGCCTGCTGGCAACTGAAATTAGATTACACTAGCAGACTGATGTAAAAGTTTTGTTTTTTTAAATTTACACTATTGTTACACCAGATATGACTGGTGGTGGCCCTGAACAAGTAGGCACAGTCTATGCTGTGAGCCTGACACACAGACTGGCAGTGGCAGGCTGGCCTTGCAACTGAAATTAGATTACACTAGCAGACTGATGTAAAAGTTTTTTTTTTTTTAAATTTACACTAATGTTACACCAGATATGACTGGTGGCACTGAGCAAGTAGGCACAGTATATGCTGTGAGCCTGACACACAGGCTGGCAGTGACAGGCTGGCCTGGCAACTGAAATTAGATTACACTAGCAGACTGATGTAAAAGTTTTTTTTTTTTAAATTTACACTAATGTTACACTAGATATGAGTGGTGACACTGAGCAAGTAGGCACAGTATATGCTGTGCGCCTGACACACAGGCTGGCAGTGGCAGGCTGGCCTGGCACCTGAAATTAGATTACACTAGCAGACTGATGTAAAAGTTTTTTTTTTAAATTTACACTAATGTTACACCAGATATGACTGGACACTGAGCAAGTAGGCACAGTATATGCTGTGAGCCTAACACACAGGCTGGCAGTGGCAGGCTGGCCTGGCAAATTAAATTAGATTACACTAGTAGACTGGTGTAAAAGTTTTTTTTTTTAAATTTACACTATTGTTACACCAGATATGACTGGTGGTGGCCCTGAGCAAGTAGGCACAGTCTATGCTGTGAGCCTGACACACAGGCTGGCAGCCTGGCAGTGGCCAGCAGGCAACTGCTATTAAATTACACTAGCAGACTGATGTAAAAGTTTTTTTTTTTAAATTACACTACTGTTACACCAGCCAGATATGAGTGGTGGCACTGAGCAAGTAGGCACAGTATATGCTGTGAGCCTGACACACAGACTGGCAGTGGCAGGCTGGCCTTGCAACTGAAATTAGATTACACTAGCAGACTGATGTAAAAGTTTTTTTTTTTTTTTAAATTTACACTAATGTTACACCAGATATGACTGGTGGCACTGAGCAAGTAGGCACAGTATATGCTGTGAGCCTGACACACAGGCTGGCAGTGACAGGCTGGCCTGGCAACTGAAATTAGATTACACTAGCAGACTGATGTAAAAGTTTTTTTTTTTTAAATTTACACTAATGTTACACCAGATATGAGTGGTGTGGCACTGAGCAAGTAGGCACAGTATATGCTGTGAGCCTGACACACAGGCTGGCAGTGGCAGGCATGCAACTGCTATTAGATTACACTAGCAGACTGATGTAAAAGTTTTTTTTTTTTAAATTACACTACTGTTACACCAGCCAGATACGAGTGGTGGCACTGAGCAAGTAGACACAGTATATGCTGTGAGCCTGACACACAGACTGGCAGTTGCAGACGGGCAACTGCTATTAGATTACACTAGCAAACTGATGTAAAAGTATTTTTTTTTAGATTTACACTACTTTTACACCAGATATGAGTGGTGGCACTGAGCAAGTATGGAACAGTATATGCTGTGATCCTGACACACGGGCTGGCAGTGGCAGGCTGGCCTGGAAACTGAAATTAGATTACACTAGCAGACTGATGTAAAAGTTTTTTGTTTTTTAAATTTACACTACTATTACACCAGATATGAGTGGTGGCACTGAGCAAGTAAGCGCAGTATATGCTGTGAGCATGACACACAGGCTGGCAGTGGCAGGCGGGCAACTGCTATTAGATTACACTAGCAAACTGATGTAAAAGTTTTTTTTTTATATTTACACTACTGTTACACCAGATATGAGTGGTGTGGCACTGGGCAAGTGGGTCTGGCACACACGCTGGCAGGCAGGCAACTGCAATTAGATTACACTAGCAGACTGATGTTTCACAGTCAAAAAAGGTTTTGTTTTTTTTAATTTACACTACTGTTACACCAGATATGACTGGTGGTGGCACTGAGCAAGTAGGCACAGTATATGCTGTGAGCCTGACACACAGGCTGGCAGTGGCAGGCTGGCCTGCTGGCAACTGAAATTAGATTACACTAGCAGACTGATGTAAAAGTTTTGTTTTTTTAAATTTACACTATTGTTACACCAGATATGACTGGTGGTGGCCCTGAACAAGTAGGCACAGTCTATGCTGTGAGCCTGACACACAGGCTGGCAGCCTGGCAGTGGCCAGCAGGCAACTGCTATTAGATTACACTAGCAGACTGATGTAAAAGTTTTTTTTAAATTACACTACTGTTACACCAGCCAGATATGAGTGGTGGCACTGAGCAAGTAGGCACAGTATATGCTGTGAGCCTGACACACAGACTGGCAGTGGCAGGCTGGCCTTGCAACTGAAATTAGATTACACTAGCAGACTGATGTAAAAGTTTTTTTTTTTTTTTAATTTACACTAATGTTACACCAGATATGACTGGTGGCACTGAGCAAGTAGGCACAGTATATGCTGTGAGCCTGACACACCAGGCTGGCAGTGACAGGCTGGCCTGGCAACTGAAATTAGATTACACTAGCAGACTGATGTAAAAGTTTTTTTTTTTTAAATTTACACTAATGTTACACTAGATATGAGTGGTGACACTGAGCAAGTAGGCACAGTATATGCTGTGCGCCTGACACACAGGCTGGCAGTGGCAGGCTGGCCTGGCACCTGAAATTAGATTACACTAGCAGACTGATGTAAAAGTTTTTTTTTTAAATTTACACTAATGTTACACCAGATATGACTGGACACTGAGCAAGTAGGCACAGTATATGCTGTGAGCCTAACACACAGGCTGGCAGTGGCAGGCTGGCCTGGCAAATTAAATTAGATTACACTAGTAGACTGGTGTAAAAGTTTTTTTTTTTTAAATTTACACTATTGTTACACCAGATATGACTGGTGGTGGCCCTGAGCAAGTAGGCACAGTCTATGCTGTGAGCCTGACACACAGGCTGGCAGCCTGGCAGTGGCCAGCAGGCAACTGCTATTAAATTACACTAGCAGACTGATGTAAAAGTTTTTTTTTTAAATTACACTACTGTTACACCAGCCAGATATGAGTGGTGGCACTGAGCAAGTAGGCACAGTATATGCTGTGAGCCTGACACACAGGCTGGCAGTGGCAGGCTGGCCTGGCAACTGAAATTAGATTACACTAGCAGACTGATGTAAAAGTTTTTTTTTTTTTTAAATTTACACTAATGTTACACCAGATATGACTGGTGGTGGCACTGAGCAAGTAGGCACAGTATATGTTGTGAGCCTGACACACAGGCTGGCAGTGACAGGCTGGCCTGGCAACTGAAATTAGATTACACTAGCAGACTGATGTAAAAGTTTTTTTTTTTTTAAATTTACACTAATGTTACACCAGGTATGAGTGGTGACACTGAGCAAGTAGGCACAGTATATGCTGTGCGCCTGACACACAGGCTGGCAGTGGCAGGCTGGCCTGGCACCTGAAATTAGATTACACTAGCAGACTGATGTAAAAGTTTTTTTTTTTT